>NW_017677920.1:9141-21717 GCF_001879085.1 Nicotiana attenuata
AAAAAATATATAATAGTTTCATGTTAGCTTTTGCATTGTGTAGTATTTTTATCTTATTTTAAAAGGAGTCAATTAAGGTGTTGGATCACAATTTTAAGAGTGTTAGAGCCCAGTTCTTGGCCCAATTCGGATTAGTCCATTAAGCCTAGGGACCTTTCTAGACTCTTCTTTGGGATAAAAAATAAATAAAAAGACCCTAAAGACTTAACACAAAAGACCTAGGGACTAATTGGCAAAATACACAAAATATAAACCTAATCCCTACCCCTATATAATAGTACCTACACCTAAAATAAACCTACACCCTATACACAAAAAGTAAGCCCGGAAAAACAAAAAAAGCACATCAGCGCCGCATCAAAATTTGGGGAATCAGTTTTTTTTTATTTTTTTGTTTTTTGGAAGCTAAGTTCTTTCTTCTCCAAGAGTCGTTTCCATGGATTTTGGACACAAAAACTAACCTAAAGACCCTAAGTTAAAATCTTTCTACCAAATACACTAAAAAAGCTCAGTCGCGATTCTAAAAAAAAACCCCACCTAGACCCCATCGTTCTTCATCTTCTAAGGATAATTGAGAACTAACATCCAAAGCGAGGGACCTAGAAGCTAGAAACAACAAGAAATGGCAACTTCTTCTTTGCCAAAATTCTTGAGACTAACACAAAAAAACGAAGCCAGCCGCACCTAATTCCCATAAAATTCCAGCTAGCATCACATATCAAAAGACAAAAACAAAAACAGTCTCACACACACATACATGGAAGAAGAAACAGAGGCGAGAGAACGAGTAGCTATTGGTCATTTTTGAGCTTGTCGGCGAGGTCCCTTCCGTGGTTGATGGCAAACTTTCCGGTCGAAGGTTCCGTAATCTTCATGTTGGTGTAATTTTAATTCAAATTCATCTATATAAAGGTCCGATTCTTGCTCTATTTGTGGTAAACCTGCTGAAAATTTCTTCCTTTGTTTCTTCACCGCCCTTTTTTTTCCCTTTGTGATTTTCGTGCCATAATTACCTTCTAACTAAGATTCATGTGATATTTTTTGGGGTCATGTTTATTTGTAAAGAATAGATTATGGTTATACTTATGGTACTCAGGCATTTCTTTTCATTGGAAAGGTGTGATTGTTCTTGTTTGTGTTTGTTCAATTATCTCTTGAGTGATGTATGTTTACTACGTTTCTTACTTCCGATTCGATTCATGAAATGTATGGTGAGGAGTAAAAATGAGCAGAAACTATGGCTGTATGTTTGACCTCTGTACAATAAGAATGAGTGTTGTATGTTTA
Organism: Nicotiana attenuata; assembly: GCF_001879085.1. Lineage (NCBI taxonomy): Eukaryota > Viridiplantae > Streptophyta > Magnoliopsida > Solanales > Solanaceae > Nicotiana > Nicotiana attenuata. Next base: position 10,429 of record NW_017677920.1, read on the forward strand.
CTATGGCATTTTGGCCAATATTGAATTAAAGAGACTTGGGAAATGCGATGAAAATCAGTAACGTGGCCCTACTCTTTTATGCACCCCACTCACGCTTTTGTCTTATGGTATTATATCTTTTCAGAATCTTAGTTTTCTTGCATTATTAATATACTTTAAATTTTTGACTAATTGAACTGTTAGTGGGAAAAAGATTCATCGTAGTTTACTTTTGTTAAGTGCAACCATTTGAAATAAATTGAGGTGTGCCATGCCAAATAAAAGCCCTAAGCCCATGGCCCTCATGTAATTAACACTAACTCCTTAGAACTCGAGGCGAGAAATTTAGAAAATTTTCCATGGCCCTCGCAAAGTTAAAAACGCGTAGTTGCTTTAGGCGCGTTATTTTAATAATTCACATTCCTAAACTTGGGTGCGCATTTCGTGTGACCCAAATCCAAATCTTAATAACGTTGAATAAATTGTGTTTCGGTTTGCGGGTGCATTTCATGTGACGCGGTCCAAAGATATGTTTTAGACGACGTTAAAATCTTCTTTAAAATGAATAAAAGTGGTTATAAAGTTAAAATTGTACCACAGGCTAAAATATGTATTAAAATCAGATAATCGGCCAATTATGATAGTTTGAGCGACCGTGCTAGAACCAAGCAACTCGGGAATGCCTAACCCCTTCTCCCGGGTTAACAGAATTCCTTACCCGGATTTCTGGTTCGCGACTGTTAAACAGAGTCAAACCCTTTTCTCGATTCGGGATTCAAACCGGTGACTTGGGATACCATAAATCTCCCAAGTGGCGATTCTGAATCTCTTAATAAAATGAATCCCGTTTCGATTATCCTTTAATTGGAAAAACTCCCCTTTAATATACCCTTCCGGGGGTGTAGTAAGAAAAATGGAGGTGTGACAACTTTGAGATACAGAGGCAGACTATGCGTTCCAGACGTAGACGGGCTCAGAGAGCGGATTATGTCAGAAGCCCACAATTCCAGTTATTCTATTCTCCCAGGTTCCACAATGATGTATCATGATCTTAAGGAGATTTATTGGTGGAACAATATGAAAAAGAACATAGCAGATTTTGTGGCTAAGTGTCCAAATTGTCAGCAGGTGAAAGCCGAACACCAGAGGCCTGGTGGTTTAATTGAGAGTATAGAAATTCTCATTTGGAAATGGGAGATGATAAACATGGACTTCATAACAAGTCTACCTCGCTCGTTTCGGAAGCATGATTCGATTTGGGTAATTGTAGACCGACATACCAAGTCAGCTCACTTCTTGCCAGTGAAGACCACAGATTTAGCCGAGATTATGCCAAGTTGTATATCCAAGAAATTGTCCGATTTCATGGGACTCCTTTGTCCATCATCTTAAATCGTGGTGCTCAGTTCACAGCAAAATTTTGGAAATCCTTTCAGAAGAGATTGGGCACAAGGGTTAACCTCAGCACCGCTTTTCATCCTCAGACAGACGGCAAGGCGAAACATACCATTCAGACTCTTAAGTATAAGTTGAGGGTGTGTGTTATCGAGTTTAAAGGTAATTGGGAGGATCATCTACCTCTCATTGAGTTTGCTTATAATAACAGCTACCACTCTAGTATAAATATGGCACCGTACGAAGCTTTGTATGGGCGAAGGTGTAGATCACCAATCGGTTGGTTCGAAGTTAGCGAAGTGAAGTTGTTTGGACTCGATTTGATCTATCACGCGATGGAGAAAGTCAAGTTGATTCAAGAGCATTTGAAGACGGCTCAGAGTCACCAAAAGTCCTATTCGGACGTGCGGTGTAGAGACTTAGCGTTTCAAGTGGATGATCGGGTGTTTTTGAAAGTTTTGCCTATGAAAGGCTTTATGAGATTTGGGAAGAAAAGTAAGCTTAGTCCCCGCTATATTGGGCCATATAGAATCCTGCGAAGTATAGGTGGCTTATGAGTTAGAATTGCCACAAGAATTTGCTGCTATACACCCAGTGTTTCACGTGTCTATGTTAAAGAAATTCATGGGAGACCCTTCTCTTGTGGTTCCTATAGAGATTAGATGGGTTAAAGATAGCCTAATTTACGAAGAAATTCTAGTGCCTATCCTTGATCGTCAAAATCGAAAGCTTAGAACTAAGGAAATTGCTTCAGTAAAAGTGCTTTGGAGGAATCAAAAGGTTGAAGTGGCTAAGTCGGAAGCCGAACAAGACATGAAGTCCAGATATCCCCATCTGTTTGAAGAGCAAGAAGAGAATCTAGATGGTAGCTAACCTTCTCATCCAGACTTTATATTACAATCTCCATGTCTTTAGTGCTTAGTCATTTTGGCAGCCATTCAGTCTAGCACCTATTCAGTTAAGTATCTTATCAAATCAGTAATCGTGTATTCATTCACTTTAGCATGCACGTGTTAATGGAATTTCAGTGTTCACATGTTTCCATCAGTCCTGTTTAACATCCAGAGTTAGTCGTAGTTACAATCAGGACAATCATTCGAGGGCGAATGATCCCAAGGGGGATAATAATGTAACACTCCGTAAATCTGAATCACATGGGTGTGGACGAGGACTATTAATATGATGGTTATCAATTGGATATGATAATAAGTGTACGAGGCATATCATAGGTGATTTGGGGTCCATGTAGAGGCTTAAGTCTAAGTCAAGTTTGAAAATTTCATGATAGACTAAAAATTCCAAATGAGCACGCAAAACACCAAACTTTGCACGAGCATATCTACATTTATATAAGGTATTTTGTGATTCATCGCCTATCAAATGAAAGATCTTGGAGTCTAGTTTCTAAAACTTCAAACCGTTCATCATTTGGACACTCCTACCAGATGTTAGGACCAAATTACCAAAAGCTGGCAGAATTTTACACTACCGCGCTGCCCCATGCGGCGCGGCTGTGTAGATTTACAGAACACTTCCAAATTTCGTTTCTAGACATATTTTTCATTACTGCGCCTACCCATGCGGCGCCCCATGTGCCGCAGCTATGCAAATCTTGTTTTTTTTTCAACCAGACCCTATTTTATATACCTTCGGGGGTTATTTTCCCCACTTCATTTGGCGGATTTTGGAGCTCTTCACAACTCTCTCAAGACCTCCAACCCCTCCCATCTTCAAGGTATGAAATCCCCATTATCTTGGTGTGAATTCCATCAATTATACACTAGTATTGATGAAATCTACACATAAAATACTTAGATCTTCAAGAGATTTCTTCAAGAACTCAAAGGAAGGCTTTGCAAGATTTCTTCAAAAAAGATTGAAGGTTCTTAGTTCATTGTAGTATCACTAAGGGGAGAAGTTGAGGTATGTGATGCTAACTCTTTACGTTTGGGAATGTCTATGATTCTCCCTACGTCCCATTCATTATGACTATTACTAGTTTCCTCAAAAAGTAATTATGCCTTAGTTCTATGAATAGTCGTAGAACTTCTATTCTCTAGATGACATAGTTTCATAATCATTCCATATTCTATGAGTTCCAGTTATGACAAATCAACTTATTATGAATACACATCTCAGTCTAGTCCTCTTCATTATTCCAGTATCATCTAACTCAGTATGGTTCATTATATTAGTATCATGTATAGCAGTATGATTCTTAGTTCCTGATTCTAAATTCCTGAATGTTGAACACCTGTATTTGGGCTTGAGGCCGTAGTTTATGCTTTATGCATCATTGGTCCTGAGGCCGTACTTATGTATACGTATACTTGGGCCCGAAGCCGTAGCTTGTGCGCGCGCACACACACACACACACATACACACACACACAAACACACACACACACATATATATATATATATTGGTCATGAGGCCGTAGTTTATCAGATAAACAGGTTGTTCATCATTCATAAGAGGGAGTATTCATAACCTTACTTCATATGTTTAGTTTAGTTATCAGTTTTAGTTTCAGTATTTATAGTTCTTTCCTTCAGTTGTTTTACATACCAATGCAATTCAAATGTACTGACGTCCCTTTTTGCCCGAGGCCTGCATATCGCGATGGAGGTAATGATTTACAGGTTGACAACTCTGCTTGCTAGGACATATCGTATCAGCTATTGGTGAGCCCCAGTCTTTCGGGGCGTTATTCCTTTTTTTTCCAGTCATTATTGTATTTCAGTTAATAAGTTATACCGGGGACCTTGTCTTGTTAAACAATTAGCATTTCTGTATTCTTTAGAGGCTTCGAATCAGTCAGTCAGATGTTAGCAAGCTTTTATGAATTAGCCTTGTCGGCTACTTGTTTATACTTGCAGACTTTTCAGTATTTTCCGCATCTATGATATTTCGGTCAGACTCTTTAGTAGATCATCAGGTTGTATATTTACATCTAGCTTACAGTTATACCACATGTTGATCCAGCCATATAGTTGGATCGCTCGGTCACATGTAGTCAAGCACCGAGTGTCGTGTTACGCCCAAGCCATGGTTCGGGGCGTGACACACGGCATCACCATTCGTGCATTGACACTCACAATATAGCACGGCATCACCCTCTGTGCATTAACACTCACAAAATATGGCACGACATCACCCTTCGTGCATTAACACTCTCCCTCGCCAAAATAATGAACAATAACAATAGGGAGCTAGAAAATTCAAGCAACAAGTCTTACTTCAACATTTGGTTCCACAATACTAACCTCAATTTTGAATCAATTCTCACCAAAATCCGTAAATATGATAAGAACGATCAACATACGATAAACTAGTCTAAGCGTGGGTAATATGATCACGAAAAGCTACAATGTCATGAATAGGACTCAATTGCATGCTATGACTCGACAACAATGCATAGATACTCGTCATCTCACCTATACGTTGTACTCAACATTCACACACTATAACGACCCGACCGGTCGTTTTGCATTTTTGAAACCCGTTCCCTTAAATAAGACTTCCCGCACTTGCTTTAGCTAATTTATGACTTGCGGGGACGGGTGGTTTGGAATTTAGAAGAGTTTTGAGCAAGAATAAGTCTAGTTGCTTCTTTAAGGTTCTTTAAAAAGACCAAGTTTGACTTCGGTCAACATTTTGGGGAAACGGACCCGGAATTGTTATCTGACAATTCCTGAGGGTCCATGGGAAAATATGGAACCTGGGCGTATGCCCGGAATCGAATTCCGAGGTCCCTAGCCCGAGTAATGAATTTTTATGTGAAATTGTTAAGTTAAAGTTTCAAAGGTTTAAATAAACTAAGAAATCATTGTTTTCCTAGGTATCGGGTTCGGATTTTGATTCCGAAACTTGGTACAAGTCCGAAATATCAGTTAAGACTTACCCGTAAAATTTGGTATCAATCCGAGTAGTTTAAGGGCGTTTTGACCCGTTGGAGGAGAATTAAGAACTTGAAGTTTAACGATTTGATTCATTTGGTTTTGGGGTTGATTCCTTGATTTAGCATTGTTTTGAGTGTTTCGAGGGTTCGAGTAGGCCCGCCTCGTGATTTCAGACTTGTCGGTATGTTGGGGCGGGGCACGGGAGCCTCGAGCGTCAAACGAGCGAGGCTCGAGTGAAGTTAGAATTTGGAAAATGACTGAAGCTTGCTGCTTCTGTCATAACCGCATCTGCGGTTCTTGGACCGCAGAAGAAGGACCGCAGATGCGGTCATTAGTTCGCAGAAGCGGAGAAGGGGCAGGCCAGGGGAAACCGCTAAAGAGGCCCAGGGACCGCAGAAGCGATTCCGCCTATGCGGCCCCCAGACCGCAGAAGCGGTCGAGCCCCAAATCCCAAAAGTCGCAGAAGCGGCCAAATTCCGCAGAAGCGGAAATACTTCCGCAGAGATGAAAATAACTGGGGGCAGAAGGGTTCATTAATACGACCCCAAACACATTTCTTCCACATTACTCTCAACACTTAGGCGATTTTGGTGATTCCAAAGAGGAGGTTTCAACATAACATTGCAAGGTAAGTAATCCCCACTCATTTTTAGTTCAAATACATAAACATTAGGTAGATTTAGCACTAAAAATTAGGTAAAATCAAGGGATTTGAGCTAGACCTAGGGTTTAATTAAAACTAAGGTTTTATCACATAATTTGCCATGTAGTGAACTAGAAATCATATATTTGTGATCCTTAGGTGATAGAGAACAACTTCCTTCGAAAAATCTCGGAGTCCGGGCACGTGGGCCCGGGGTCGGAATTTAGGAAACTTGTGTTAATGGTTAGGAAATTGCTTAAATAGCTAGAATTCAACCTTGTAAGCCTTTATTTACTAGTTCTTACTTCGTTTGATTAGTTTGGGATTGTCCGGCTTCGAATTAAGGACTTGGGCTCGTTCTTGGACATTGGGAATGCACTTTGGAGCGAGGTGAGTCTCCTTTCTAACCTTGTAAGAGGGAATTGTCCCCATAGAATTTTAAATGAGTAATTGTTGCTAAATGCGGGGGCTACATACGTACTAGGTGACGAGAGTCCGTGCGTAGCTACTATATGATAATTGTTCGGGTAGTTTAGGACCCACGTCATGTCTAATTGGGGAATATCTCTTATTTTAAATTGCCAATATGATCATTTTGATTTGCTAGAGACTTGAGGAAGTGAAAGGTGAACGTAAGAGCTGTTGAGCCTTGGTAGGAATTCCCTTGTATGTAATTGAGCCTTATGTGCTTTTTCTTGATATTTTCTTGATGATTATGGATCGGGCCGATCGCCTCGGTGATAATAGATGCATCTATGGTTCGTGTCGCTCGACCCTCGGCAGTGCACAATTTATTTTCTGTTGGAGCGGGCCGTCGACCTCGGCATGATTGTGCATGATTTATATGCTTACATTTAGATATGAAATGATCACTTGTTTAATATGATAAAAAGGGAAAACTGGTAGTTTAATTATGTCAAGAACATGAATATGACTCTTCTCTTAAACTTGTGTTATTGGAAATTCTTCATGCTGTATATCTCACTTTATTATTATATTATCTTGACCTTAGTAAGTATCAAGTCGACCTCTCGTCTCTACTTCTTCGAGATTAGACGGGATACTTACTGAGTACATGTGGTTTATGTACTCATACTATGCTTCTGTACTTAAATGTACAGGATTTGAGGCAGGTGGATCTGGACATCATCCTGGTGCGCATCAGTGAGCACGCTTGGGGACTTCTACGGTGAGCTGCTACTCTTTCATGCCGATCCGCAGCCGAGGAAGTCCTTTCTTGTACTTTTTGTTTCTGTCTATTCTGATTCAGACAGTAGGATAGTGTATTATTCTTTTGTGTATATTCTACTAGTCGCCCGTAGCTTGTGACACCAGGTTCTGGCACACACAGTAGTAGACATTTATTTTGGGGTTGTATCGCTATTTTAGCACTTTATGACCTTTACTGGTCTTATCTTTAAATTCGAAAATCTAGTATAACTGTCTTTGGCTAAAGTAAAATGAGAACTTAATCACATTCCGCATCGGCTGGCCTGACAACGGTGTTAGGCGCCATCATGACCTATTATGGAAAATGGGTCGTGACAACATGGTATCGGAGCACTAGGTTCACGTAGGTCTCACAAGTTACGGGCAAACCTAATAGAGTCTTGTAGATCGGTACGGAGACGTCTGTATTTATCTTCGAGGGGCTATAGGGTGTTAGGAAAGACTACTCTTTATTCATTCTCTATTGTGCAGTGGTCAGTGTACTAAGTTTCCCATTCTATTCTCTCATGGATGGTGAGGACTCGTACCGCCGACGTTCCGGACCCGGGAGGAGCTGCTCCCCCCGTTGCTAGAGGCCGAGGTAGAGGATGGGGGAGGGCACCGGCCCGTGGTAGGGGACGAGGGCGTCCTAGAGCTATTCTAGATGCACCACCAGCAGACCCTGCGAGGGATCCCATTATTGAGGAGTAGGGCGAGGCGCCCGCAGCTGTGCCTACTCCGGTGGATTTCATGACTGCGCCGGGATTTTAGGAGTTTATGGGCCGTATGCTTCGGTTCATGGACACTATGACTCAGGCTGGTTTATTTCCAGCAGATCCAGCTACCTCACAGGCAGGAGGGGGAGCACAGACCCCCAGCGCACAGGCTCCAGGTCATGCAGCAGCAGTTTATCATACTCCGGGTGCACTACCCGCAGAGGGGGTCCAGCCAGTTGCTGTAGCGGCACCCCAGCCCAGGCCAGCTGTGGACGGCGATCCGCAGAAGTTATTAGACAGATGGACCAGGTTGCACCCTCCAGTCTTCGGGGGCGAGCGTCATGAGGATGCCCAGGATTTCATTGACAGGTACAGGGATAGACTGCACAATATGAGGATCTTGGAGTCACATGGAGTCGACTTCACTACTTTTCAGCTGGAGGGCAGGGCCCGTAGATGGTGGCAGTCTTACTTGCTTAGCAGGCTATCAGGCGCTCCTCCCCTCACTTGGAGTCAGTTCACTCAGTTGTTCCTTGATCGGTACATTCCACCCTCTGAGAGGGAAGAGCTACGTCACCAGTTTGAGTATCTAGAGCAGGGTCATATGTCAGTGACCGACTATGAGACGAGGTTCTCTGAGTTGTCTCGCCATGCACTCATGATACTTCCCACAGAGGCAGAGAGAGTACGGAGGTTTGTTGCGGGGTTACATCCCACTATCCGGTCGGGTATGGCTCGTGAGGTAGAGATGGGCACTGGATATCAGCTAGTACTTGAGATTGCCCGCCGGATTGAGGGCTACCGTTTGAGGGGTAGAGAGCAGATGTAGCAGGACAAGAGGGTCAGATTCTCAGGAGAGTTCAGAGGTGCCCCAGCCAGGGGCAGAGGTCATTTTGGGAGGGGTCAGCCCAGCAGGCCCCCAGCTCCAGCACCACCACCGGCTCGAGGTGCTCCAGCGCGCTCCTATTTCAGAGCTTTGCCAGAGAGTTCTTATCGCCCACCAGCTATTCAGGGTTCATCCAGTGGGTATTCAGGTCCTCCGGAGTCTTCCGGTCCTTATTTTAGTGCTATGCCGGAGAGTTCTTACCGCCCGCCGGCTACTCAGGCTTCTTCTAGTGGGCCTTCTGGTATTCAGGGTCAGCCATCCGGACAGTAGGCCGCCGCACCACGTTGTTTTGAGTGCGGGTATGCAGGCCACATGAGGAGATACTGCCCCAGGCTTAGGGGCAAGGCAGTACAGCAGGGGCAGCAGCCCATGACTCCAGCACCAGCGGTCCAGCCGCCTAGAGGTGGAGAGCAGACTGGTAGAGGTCGTTCCAGGGGTAGAGGCCAGACAGGGAGAGGTCAGCCAGCTACTACTCAGTCAGTTGGAGGCTAGACAGCCGGTGCTCCAGCTAGATTCTATGCTCTCCCAGCCAGGCCAGATGCATTGGCCTCAGATGCCGTCATCACAGGTATTATTTCCGTCAGCGGTAGAGATGCATCGGTATTATTTGATCCAGGGTCTACTTATTCATATGTATCATCTCTGTTTGCTCGTTTCCTGGCTATTTCTCCTGAGCCTTTGGGTGTTCCTGTTCATGTGTCCACTCTTGTGGGCGATTCTGTGGTTGTGAACCGGGTCTACCGATCTTGCGTGGTTACTTTCTGTGGTCTTGAGACTAGAGCAGATCTCCTGTTGCTCGATATGATCCATTTTGAGGTTATTCTGGGCATGGACTGGTTATCTCCATATCACGCCGTTCTAGATTGCCATGCCAAGACTGTTTCTCTAGCGATGCCAGGGTTGCCGAGATTGGAGTGGAGGGGTTCCACTGTGGATACACCTAGCAGGGTCATTTCCTTCCTGAAGGCTCAATGCATGGTTGAGAAGGGGTGTTTGGCCTACTTAGCTTATGTTCGAGACACCACCGCAGAGTCTCCGACGATTGATTCAGTGCCAATAGTCCGAGAGTTCACCGATGTTTTTCCTTCAGATCTTCCTGGCATGCCTCCGGATCGTGATATTGATTTTTGTATTGATTTGGCTCCAGGCACTCAGCCTATATCTATCCCGCCGTACCGTATGGCTCCTAGGGAGCTGAAGGAGCTAAAGGAGCAGTTGGAGGAGTTGTTAGCTAAAGGGTTTGTTAGGCCCAGTGTATCGCCTTGGGGTGCACCAGTGCTATTTGTAAAGAAGAAAGATGGGACTATGCGGATATGCATTGATTACCGCCAGTTGAACAAAGTCACCATCAAAAACAAGTATCCACTACCCCATATTGACGATTTGTTTGACCAGCTGCAGGGTGCTAGGGTGTTCTCTAAGATCGACCTGAGGTCAGGGTATCATCAGTTAAAGATTCGAGATTCAGATGTTCCAAAGACCGCATTCAGGACTAGATATGGCCACTATGAGTTTCTGGTGATGTCCTTTGGCTTGACTAATGCTCCAGCGGCATTTATGGATCCGATGAACAGGGTGTTCAGGCCTTATATTGATTCTTTTGTCATCGTCTTCATTGACGACATCCTGATATACTCGCGTAACCTGGGGGAGCACAAGCAGCATTTGAGAGTAGTGCTTCAGACCTTGCGAGAGCAGCAGCTTTATGCTAAGTTCTCTAAGTGTGAGTTTTGGCTGGAGTCAATGGCATTCTTGGGGCATGTAGTGTCAGGAGAGGGTATTAAGGTGGATCCCAAGAAGATTGAGGTAGTTCAGAGTTGGCCACGTCCTACTTCAGTGACCGAGATCAGGAGTTTCTTGGGGTTAGCAGGTTATCACCGGCGATTTGTGCAGGGCTTTTCATCTATTGCATCACCTCTGACCAGATTGACCCAAAAGGGTGCCCCGTTCTGTTGGTCCGATGATTGTGAGGAGAGCTTTCAGAAGCTCAAGACGGCTCTGACTACGACACCAGTTCTTGTATTGCCTTCCGGTTCAGGGATGTCTACAGTGTATTGTGACGTCTTCTCGTCGTTGGCTTGGGATGTGTATTGATGCAGGAGGGGCGAGTTATTGCATATGCTTCACGTCAGCTGAAGGTTCATGAGAAGAATTACCCTGTGCACGATCTAGAGTTGGCAGCGTTGTCCATGCTCTCAAGATATGGAGGCATTATTTGTATGGTGTGTCATGTGAGGTTTACACCGACCATCGCAGCTTACAGCATTTGTTCAAGTAGAGAGATCTTAATTTGAGACAGCGCAGGTGGCTTGAGTTACTAAAGGATTATGACATTACCATTCTTTATCATCCAGGTAAGGCGAATGTGGTCGCGGATGCCTTGAGCAGAAAGGCGGAGAGTATGGGTAGCTTGGCGTTCATTCCTGCCGAGATGAGACCATTAGCTTTGGACATCCGGTCTTTAGCTAACAGACTTGTGAGGTTGGACATCTCGGAGCCCAGCCGAGTTCTAGCATGTGTGGTTGCTCAGTCTTCGTTATTGGAGCAGATTAAGGCCCG
>NW_017677920.1:21722-26035 GCF_001879085.1 Nicotiana attenuata
TCGATGATCCACATTTGGCGGTCCTCAGAGAGACGGTACTTCAGGGAGGTTCCAAGGAGATCTCTATTGGCGAGGATGGTGTGTTACGGCTACAGGGCCGTGTATGTGTTCCTAATGTTGATGGTTTAAGAGAGAGAATTCTGGAGGAGGCCCACAGTTCGAGGTATTCCATCCATCCAGGTGCCACGAAGATGTATCGTGACTTGAGACAGCACTACTGGTGGCGGAGGATGAAGAAGGACATAGTGGAGTATGTTGCTAGATGTTTGAATTGCCAGCAGGTCAAATATGAGCACCAGAGGCCAGGTGGCCTACTTCAGCAGATGCCCATTCCGGAATGGAAGTGGGAGCGCATTACCATGGATTTCGTGGTTGGGTTGCCGCGGACTCAGCAGAAGGTTGATTCAGTGTGGGTTATTGTGGATAGGTTGACCAAGTCGGCCCACTTCATTCCGGTGGCGACTACTTATACGGCGGAGAGATATGCTCAGATTTACATTCGGGAGATAGTCAGGTTGCACGGTGTGCCGGTTTCCATCATATCGGACAGAGGGCCTCAGTTCACTTCCCATTTCTGGAGAGCTATTCAGAGTGAGTTGGGGACTCGCGTAGAGCTCAGCACGGCATTCCATCCTCAGACTGATGGGCAGTCGGAGCGGACTGTTCAGATTTTAGAGGATATGCTTAGAGCATGTGTGATCGACTTTGGAGGGCAGTGGGATCAGTTCTTGCCCTTGGCAGTGTTTGCATACAATAATAGCTATCAGTCCAGCATAGAGATGGCCCCGTATGAGGCATTGTATGGTCGGCGTTGTTGTTCTCCTATTGGGTGGTTAGAGCCCGGTGAGGCTAAGTTACTTGGCACAGATTTGGTACAGGATGCCTTGGATAAGGTAAAGTTGATTCGGGAGAGGCTCCGCACAGCTCAGTCCAAGCAGAAGAGTTACGCGGACCAAAAGGCACGTGATGTATCATTCACGATTGGTGAGAAGGTTCTCTTGAAAGTCTCGCCAATGAAGGGCAATATGAGGTTTGGGAAGAAGGGCAAGCTAAGCCCAAGGTTTATTGGCCCCTTTGAGGTGTTGAGGCGAGTTGGAGAGGTTGCCTGTGAGCTTGCTTTACCTCCCAGTTTATCGGGAGTTCATCCAGTCTTCCATGTATCGATGCTTCGGAAGTATCATGCCGACCATTCTCACGTGTTGGATTTCAGTACCATTCAGTTAGATGAGAGCTTGGGCTACGAGGAGGAGCCAGTTGCCATTGTTGATAGACAGGATCGCCAGTTGAGGTCCAAGAGGATTTCTGCTGTAAGAGTCCAGTGGGGGGGCCAACCGGTCAAAGAGGCGACCTGGGAGTCCGAAGAGGACATGCGGAGCAGATATCCCCACTTATTCAGCAGTCCAGGTACTTTTCTATGTCCGTTCGAGGATGAACGTTTGTTTAAGAGGTGGAGAATGTAACGACCCGGCCGGTCGTTTTGCATTTTTGAACCCCGTTCCCTTAAATAAGACTTCCCGCACTTGCTTATGCTAATTTATGACTTGCGGGGATGGGTGGTTCGGAAGTTAGAAGAGTTTTGAGCAAGAATAAGTCTAGTTGCTTCTTTAAGTTTCTTTAAAAAAAAGGCCAAGATTGACTTCGGTCAACATTTTGGGAAAACGGACCCAGAATCGTGATTTAACAATTTCTGAGGGTCCGTGGGAAAATATGGGACCTGGGCGTATGCCCAGAATCGAATTCCGAGGTCCCTAGCTCGAGTAATGAATTTTTATGTGAAATTGTTAAGTTAAAGTTTCAAAGGTTTAAATAAAATAAGAAATCATTGTTTTCCTAGGTATCGTGTTCGGATCTCGATTCCGAAACTTGGTACAAGTCCGAAATATCAGTTAAGACTTACCCGTAAAATTTGGTGTCAATCCGAGTAGTTTAAGGGCGTTTTGACCCGTTGGAGGAGAATTAAGAACTTGAAGTTCAATGATTTGATTCATTTGGTTTTGGGGTTGATTCCCCGATTTAGCGTTGTTTTGAGTGTTTCGAGGGTTCGAGTAGGTGCGCCTCGTGATTTCAGACTTGTCGGTATGTTCGGGCGGGGCACGGGAGCCTCGAGCGTCAAACGAGCGAGGCTCGAGTGAAGTTAGAATTTGGAAAATGACTGAAGCTTGCTGCCTTGTCATAACCGCATCTGTGGTTCTTGGACCGTAGAAGCGGGACCGCAGATGCGGTCAATAGTTCGCAGAAGCGGAGTGTCACGACCCAGATCCACTACGGGTCGTGATGGCGCTGGACACCGCTGTCAGGCAAGCCAACTAAATCACCAATTAAATTCTCTTTTATAACTTTGAAAACCTAGGAGTTTTACTTCCATTTTTCATATATAAAACAATCTCTATTTCAATTCAAATGAAGAAATTAACTATTAATACACATCTTCAAAGAAAACCATCCCAGAACCCGGTGTCACAAGTGCATGAGCAACTACTGATAAGGAAAATAAAATACAAATGTCTGTCCGAAATACAGTGGACAGAGAATCAATAAATAAAGTACTGGAAGGGGACTACTCTAGCTGCGGGTCGTCTCGAACAATGCGGCTCACCAAGTCCCCAAATCATCCGTGCTGCTACCTAAAGTAACATATACCTGTGCAACAAAAATGCACAGAAGTGTAGTATGAGTACGTAATCAACGTGTACTCAGTGAGTATCCCGCCTAACCTCGGAGAGGTAGAGACGAGATGGTCAACCTGGACACTCACTAGCGGTCCAATAATAATATATTAAATGTGTGGGGAAATCATGGATTCATATAGCATGTTCTAATTCACAAAGCTGTAAAACAGGTAAACACTTTTTAACAATTTACAAAGGACTTTCAAGATTTTACTTTTCTTCATTTAATCAGTTCATCTTAAGCCATGAAAGGCAGTGTCATCATTTAAGATTCCTCATGCATCAATATATAAAAGATACCATGCGCAAATCATACCGAGGCGACGGCCCGATCCAACAGAAAGTAAATGTGCACTTGCCGAGGGTCGACGGCGCGCCTATAGATGCATCTATTAATCTGCCGAGGCGTTCGGCCCGTTCCAAAATAAACACACACAGATAGACAGTCGGTCAATAATTCAACATGGAGAAATTACCCAAGAAAGGCCAACTTTCTTTAAATACTCTGAGGAAGCGAAGCTTAAGTCTTTTTAGAAATTCATTTATAAATTTAATGTGATTTAAGCAATCCAAACCCTCAAAGGGTTCACAATTAATCCAAATATAACATGCTCAATCAATCAAGTAAGAACTTATCAGGGAGTGTTTATCGATATATATATAAATTCCTCTTTTAACAAAATTTTACAAGTAAGGTTAAATCTCTTTGGAAATTCATTTACAAATTCCATGTGACACAAGCAATTTGAGCTATCCAAGAATTTACAATTACTTCAAGTATTCATGCTTTTGGGTCCTAGCTACCGGGACAATAGCAAATAGTAGCTATGCACGGACTCTCGTCACCTCGTGCGTACGTAGCCCCCGCAAATAGGAGCACATAACCAATTTAACTCACCTATGGGGTAAATTCCCCCTCACAAGATTAGAAAGGAGACTCACCTCGCTCCGAAGACTCAAACCGGCATTCTACATTCTTCCGAAGGCTTGAACCAACGCACATTGCTCCAAAACTAGCCAATTAACGATAAACTAATGAGAATACTCTCAATTACTTGTTAACAATGCAAATTATACCAATTCCCAACTCTGCTTAGTGAAATGACCAAAATGCCCTCGGGCCTACGTGCCCGGAATCCAAAATTTCTCGAAGACAAAGGTTACCCATGACCTTAGGAACTCAAATATATGATTTTCTCTTAATTCCATACTCAAAATCGTAGCTAAATTCCAAGAATATGATTTTCTAGGTTTTCCACCAAAACCCCACTTTTTATACTAATTTTCACGCCTAAATCCATGTATAATTGTTGTATTTAGCTCAAAGCTAGCATATATTACTTACCTCATGACAAGTGACGAAAATGGCGTCTCCAAGCTGCTCCCCATCGACTCCAATGGAAGAAAAATGGGTTGAAATGAACTCAACCCCGAACTTAAAACATCCTCACTGCCCCAGTCATTTCCGCTTCAGCGGGACCCTGCCCGCTTCCGCGGTTCCGCTTTTGCGGACCGCTTGCCGCTTCTGCGGCTCCCCTCCACACCAGGCCTTCCGCTTCCGCGGTTAGCCAACCGCTTCTGCGGTTCCGCATCAGCGGATCAAGGGCCGCTTTTGCGGTCCTGGCTGCCCTCGCCCTCGTCCGC
>NW_017677921.1:0-16675 GCF_001879085.1 Nicotiana attenuata
TTGTTGGGGAACAATATGGTAAGAGTTACCACCTTTAAAATATATGTGAGAAACACTTACTTCCCAAGGGGCTCATACATATATGTTTAAAGGATTCTTTACTTCACTAAATAAAAAAGATTTCGTAAACTATAATGAGGATAAATAGTTTAAAATAATTAGTGGAAATATCATTTAGATAAAAGTCCATGTCTTTATGATATTTTGCAAATATGTTCTTATATTATTGCCTTTTCTTTCTATATTTTAGATTTCTCAATATTGTATGTGTATATCACTGCGTTGAATACTTGAGACAACAGTTGGTAGGACCAACTTTTTGATGATATGGTACAGGAAATTTGAGATTGCTCATGCATGAAAAGCTTATTGATGTGATCGATAAGCCTGCCAAGGAAGCCCCGATGAGAATGTGAGGATGCTCCAAGATTTATCAGAAATACTTGGAAGAATGTCTTTACTACAAATGCATCATTTCTGCTTCTATGAATTTCATTGAACTACAGAGGGGAAAACATCAGGATATGGATCCAAACTGCAATCATTAACATCTTAAGAAGATGTTTGGTACACAAAGAGGACAGCTAAGATTAACCAGCTATCTAAGGCTTTATTTGGGATCCAAAATTGATTGGAAACTCTCAGTTGGACCATGTTCAATCATATGATTTGATCTTATTGAAGAACTGAGAAGTTGGGGTGGCAAACTGGGTAAAGAGCTTTCTCAAGATTTGATCTTGCAGTCACTATCAGAATCCTTTTCACAATTATGTTATAATTTCAATATGAATAAAATGGATTGTGATCTTCATGAGATGGCCTTAACATTGCTGATTTGAATTATGAGAACAACTTGCATCTGAAGAAGAAGAAAGGAACTGTCATGTTTGGTTGGAAACTCTTCCAAGAAGAAGGGTAAGGGTAAAAGTAACCAAGAAAAAGCTTACTGCGCCAAGGGCGGTGTGACCAAACCCAAAGGCAAAGAAGGCAAAGCTGACCAATCTGATGCTGTTATGTTTCCTTGTAAGAAAGTAGGACATTGGAAGAAGCAGAAAAAACTGCCCGGAGTTTATCTTGCAACTTTAAGGACAAGAAACATGGAAGACTTTAATGAAAAAATATTTTTCAAGGTTTCTTTAAACTACTACTAATTCTTCATTGTGGGTATTAGATATGGCAGTGGGTTTATAACATTTGCAATATGTTGCAGGGGTTCCAGAATAAGTAGAAGTTAAAAAGTAGAAATTTATCTACAAGTTGGAAATGGTGCAAAAAGTTGCCAGCCGTAGCTGTATAGTATCAATTTCTTTTAATAATGCCTACGGGGGCAAAGTACTTATGTTGGATGTTGATTGTTATTACTTTCCTAAAATTTGTTCGAAACATAACTTCAGCTTCATGTTGGACAAACGTGGGTTTTCGCATTAATAAGGCAATGGTATTTCTCTAATTATTATAGTATAATTTATATGTGAATTGGCTATCTCCAACATGACGTTTATGCTTTAACCTAATGATGGATGCTAAATTCTATTATGGCATGTTTCAAGTCTTAAGAGGAAAAGAGATAGATCATTTGTTTAAATCAAAACTACTTTGGCATTGGTAGGCTTGGTATTATTGCGAGAGAAAAGAATTAACAAGTGTGTAACAAGGAAGGGTACCTTGACAAGTATTGATTTTAGAATCATATCCAACTTGTGTTGAATCTTGGTCTCAAAAGGAAAAATGGACCAATCTCCATTTACTGGAAGTGGAGAAGAAAGAGCTTCTTGAATTATGGACTAATTTCATAAGATATATAGCTGCGTTTGTGGACCCATAAAAATTCAAGCTTAGAGGTGGATATTCTTACTTCATCACCTTTCACTGATGATATGTACAAAGATATGGATTTGTGTTATCTTATGAAACATAAGTCTGAATTCTTTTGAAATGTTCAACAAGGTTCTGTAGTGAAGTTGAGAAGCAGCACTGGTAAAAGTATGAAAGTACTAAGGTCTTTGATAGAGGTGTGAGAATATCTTTAGGAAGATTTTTTACTAGAATATCTAAAAAGAGGATGGGATTCTCTCACATGGACACCTCCAGGAAACACCACAAACACAATGGCTGTGTCTTGAAAGGAGAAAATCGAACCTTTATTAGATATGGGAGATCTATGATGGGGGTTCACTGATTCTCCATAAATTTATGGGGATATGCTTTTGGAAGCAGCAAACATACTACTAATAAAGGTTCCACTAAGTCAGCTCTCTACAACACCCATATGAGATATGGGAAAGGATGTAAGACCTAACTTAAACATATTAAAGTTTGGGGGTTCCAGGGTTTATGTTTTAAGAGACTACAGTCTGATAAACTTTGACTTCCAAGATCTGATAAGTGTAGGTTCATTTTGGGTATCCAAGAAACAATGATATTATTCTGTTCCCCTTTGACCATAAAGTGTTTGTTGGCCAGAGGAGCAACCTTTTTTGGAAGGGAATTTCTTTTTAGAAGAAAATTTGCGATGGAGAATAGAACTTGATGAAGTTAAGAAACTAATGAATCAACACAAAATTAAAGATCATGAGACCCAAGTTGAAGAACCATTATTGATGTTTTGAAGTTGCCAAGGAACGCTCTCGCCATCTTCAACGGTTGAAAAGTTCAAGAACTAAGTGGAAGTTCAGGAACAGGTTTAATGCACAGTTCCAAACAAATTGAACAAAACCAAATCCAACACAAGTTGAACAGGTTTGTATTTACACGTACTCTTAAAGGTACTACACAGAACGTCAATGTACCAACTAGATTAAATTTATTGTACAAGATGATGTTATCAAATGAGGTTGATATAATTTGATGATGACCCTAGGACCTATGAAGAGGCTATAAAAAGTTCTGATTATGAGAAGTGGGCAAAAGGCCATAGAATCCGAAATGGATCCATGAAGGAAAAAATAAAAGTATGGACTTTTAGTTGGAACCTTCAAAGGGATTATAAAACCTATAGTTGTAATGGGTTTTTCAAGAAAAAGATGGAGCAGACGGGAAAGGTGGAGGACTACAAAGCCCGTCTTGTTTCCAAGGGATATCATCAGAAAGAAGTAGTCGGACTATGAGAGGACTTTCTCTCCGTTGGCAATGCTCAAATCAATTACGATTTTGCTTGCTTGATAGCAAGCAACTCATGATTATGATATGGAAAGGATGTGAAACAGCTTTCCTAAATGGTGAGCTAGAAGAGGATGTGAACATTGACACAACCTGAAGGTTCACATCTATCGATCTGATCTAATTATATAATTTGTAAGCACAAAGATCCATTATATGGACTTGAAGCAAGCTTCTCGAAGTTGGAATATTTCGATTTTAACAAACAATTGAAAAGTTCAATTTTGTAGATGCGAAGAAAGACCTTGTGTTAAAAAAGTTAGTGGAGCACAAATTATATTTCCTATATTGTATGTTGATGATATATTGCTCATTAGGGAATGACATACCGCATTGCAACAGTTACCAAGATTTTGGCTATTCTGAACAGTCTCCATGAAAGACTTTGGGGGAAGCAGCTTATATATTAGAATAAGGATCTATAGAGATAGATCTTAGGAAGCTGCTTGGACCTTCCAGTCTTTTGTACATTTGATACCATCTAAGCAGGTATAACATGGATATTCCAAAAGAGGCTATCTACCGATAGGAAACTAGGAATTGCTCTCAGTAGGGAGGATTGTCCTAAAAACACCTGAAGAGAGAGGAACGCATTTGAGTAGGATCCCATACGCTAGTGAGTTGGGGAGCTATTCATGTATACCATGACATGTACACGTCCTGATGTGGCTATATGCACTTGGAGTGACTAGCCGATATCAGGCAAATCCTGGTGAGGAACATTGGAAGGTTGGTGAAGACCATCTTTAAGTTACTTAAGAAGGACTAAAGACCAATTCCTCATCTATGGAGATTCTGAGTTGAAAGACTTGAAGGTTATACTGATGCAAGTTTCTCTTTCAGATAGAGATGATTAGCAAATCTATTTCTGGTTATGTATTCACCTTTAAATGTGGTGCAGTGAGTTGGAAAAGTTCCAAACAAAAGCTTACAGTAGTCTGATTCTAGTGACTGAAGCAGAATATTATAGCAGCTAGTGAAGCTGCTTAAGGAAGCTGTATGGATTGAAAAGTTCTTAACTGAACTTGGTGTGGTTTCCTTCAATAGAAAGGTGCGGTTCTACCTGTTGTGTGGACAATACTGAGCCATTGCTCAAGCAAAAGAACCAAATCCACAACAAAATCCAAACACGTTTTGCTGAAGGTTCACTTTGATAAGAGAGATCATTGAACGTGGGAGACGTCGAGATTCAAAAGGTTGATGGAAAGGGAAAATGTTGCAGACCCATTCACTTAAAGCTCTTTGCGCAAAGGAGATTTGACAAGCACAAGTGGAAATTGGGGAATGAAGTACAAGAGCGATTGGCTCTAGTGCAAGTGTGGAGATTGTTAGGATAATAGTGGATATGCCTCTAGATCCAATATCATATTTGATGATTTGAACACATTTTTGTGAACATTATTTGATATAAAAAATATATGGCATTCTTTTTATCATAGTTATTATTAATTGTTTGATTAATTTGATAAGGTCCTTGATTAAATTTTGAGAATTTGTCATCGTGATAGAGATCATGATAATGAGAGCAAAGTCTCTTTAATTTAATCTGAAATTGTTCTTGATCGTGGATTATTAATCTGGACATTAGTTAATCCGGTTATAGATCAAAAATTTATGTGATTCGTCTTATGGGATAAATATTAGTTGATCTCAGTTAACTAAATCACATAGATAGATGATGGCATAAGAGATTATGATCATTGAACCCGACTCATTGGATAATTCCTAATGGTAGACATTACCATAAACTTGTCAATAGGATATTCTCTGGAAGAATGTGATGTAAAAGGGTTTCCTTTGACCTGAGATCGTTCATAGTAATTGACAAGTTTTTTGTTTGCTTTAATACTAGACACCTATGTATGGCCCTAGGGCGATAGTTGAAAGGATATTGGGTACGATTGAATACTTGTAGAATTAGTGATTGATCAAGATGGAATCTGTCAACTCTTGGTAATGAGTTTAAGCTCCATGTTGTCATGAATTATAAACGACCAAATTAAGACCTTGGCCAGGGCAATTGAATGAAAAGAAGAAAAGAGTTTCTTAGGTCATTCAATGGTCGATTATATTTGACATGGACACATAGTTGGCCGCCTATTAGGATTTGACAGTTGAACCATATCCTAGGGTGATCCAGAGCTATAAGGACAGAAGGAATTACTACATTATTCTTCTACTGGTTCTTGAGAGTAAATTGTATACTTCATGCTATCCGGTCGTTAAGGAGTGTTGCTAGACGCCACCCTTGATTAGTATATTGATATGATCAATTTACTACCGGCTTAGTATTGAACCTATGGGGTCGCACACTAATGAGTGTTCTGATCTTTGCTAAAGGATTAACTATTTTATTGTTTGGTAATTAAATTAAAGAATTTAATTAGTCAAACAAATTTAGTTATTAGTCCAAGTGAAATATTATTATATTCTTTGCTAGCACAGATGATATAATTAATATTGTGAACAAATTGAAGTTTTCTATTTGGAATAGAAAATTAAATTATATCTCTTGGTTATATATATATAGGATATGTTATATAAAATATTAAAAAAAAAAAGATTTGATGGAAACTTTGTAAACGTGAAATCCAATTGGAATTGGATTCACGTTAAAGTACTGTCGGCTTCGGGCTTCTACGATTCCATTAGGAATGGGATTATGATTTTTTAATATAAAATCATTAAAGTCCAATTGAGGTATTGATCTCAACATTGCCGCCTTAGTCTTTTCCATAACCTAAAGGGAAAAGCTGGTGATATGTATTTATATACATATTGATCACCCAAATACGAGACCAACAGTAGTTCTTCGGAGGAACTGCACCAAGAGATAATTTCAGCAAAGAAAATTAGTTTTCTTCTCGTGCTGTTGGCTGGACTTTGAGAAATTTCAGCACATAATTTTATTCAATTTGTTCACGGGTTTTATTGATCAAAGAGTTGATAGCAAGGATCGGTCTCGGTGTGGATACGCATAGAGTCTTCGCACTATCGAAGAAATTTTGAAACAAGACTTTCTTCACCAGGTACGTCTTAGATCCGATCTTTGACATGTAAATAAATTTTAAACGCGAAAAAATCTGCCTAGGATTGTTATTGTCTTCCGCTGCGTATTACGAACACCTATATGCAATCCTACAATGAACCGAAAAGCTAGTAAGAGTTTTCAGAGCTTAATAAGGAAAGAAAAGACCCGATCTATTTAACTTAAACTAATGAATTAGCCTTTCAAACTGCAATCTTTAATCAGGTTTGGGTTGTCTCTGCTAGGACTTTGATGTACAATAGTATTGGATTTAAGTTATATATTTTTATTTTCCTTCTTCAGAAGTCACAACTACATGATCATTGTCTACTCTTGGTTCTGGACAACCCACTTGAGTAATTATAAAAGGAAACGACATTTATTCTCCAGTTCATAGATCTGGATAATAGTATCAATTATGAGACACAGGCCAATTAATTTGAGAATTTTTTTTTTTTTTTATTTTTTTTTTTATTTTTTTTTGCTGCAGTGAAAGTTACAACCATTTTACTTATACTTTCCCATTAAACAAGGAAATTCTCTGTTGATGCTTTGAAATAGGCAGGCAACTTAAGTCTTAGTTCTTGAAACAAAATTTGGAAAACATTGTTATATTAGAAAAGAGTAATTAAAACATAACAATAGACCAAAAAACAGTGGTCAAACAGCTCTCATATCGGGCAACACAAAAGTATTCGGCCCAAAGGAGCAATACAGTAAAAATTACACTTAATTAGAACCAAGGTCATATAACTTATGACCTTTGATTCAAGAGTCAAGACAAATCAAATAACAATAGGATTAAGAAGACCGACAAACAACAACATAAATTAAACTGGGAGACGAATTCCATAAAGTAAAATTAAGGGCATTTGGGTCCTCCTTGCTGGGTCTTCCAGTTGTTGTAGCAAGGGCAAACACCTTTGTTTCCATAGAAACCAGGGGGAACACACAGACATGTCTTGCAGCATTTTTGGCAGAAGAACATGCATGGTTTGTGGTACTGTGTCTTGCTACATCTCCTCGTGCATTGTGGCAGGCATTCTGTTTAACAACAGTTAATTAGTACAATGATAAGACATAAATACATAGCGATGATTAATTAATCCTTTGTTATGTGTGGTTCGTGTACGGACTTATTCCAATAAGATCTACTCCCTCCGTTCCAGTTTATGTGAGCCTATTTCCTTTTTGGTCCGTTCCAAAAAGAATGAACC
This sequence comes from Nicotiana attenuata, assembly GCF_001879085.1. Classification (NCBI taxonomy): domain Eukaryota; kingdom Viridiplantae; phylum Streptophyta; class Magnoliopsida; order Solanales; family Solanaceae; genus Nicotiana; species Nicotiana attenuata. The sequence continues at coordinate 7,405 of NW_017677921.1, forward strand.
CTTTCTAAATTTGAAAACAATTTAGCTTAAACTTACAATTCTACCCTTAATGAGAAGTTTTTTTAATCACACAAACACTCTGGGCCCCTTTTTAATTTGTTTAGGACCACAAATTCCAAAAGTCTTCATTTTTTCTTAAACTCCGTGTCCAATCAAACAGGTTTACATAAATTAGAACAGAGAGAGTAACAAATATGCTCTATCAGTATATTTAATATATTCTAGCAAGTTATAGCAGGTAAATTGATGTATTTTTTTATGTTATTAATTCCATAATTATCTTTTTAAGTTACATTTTTTTTACACGCGTAGCGTGTTAAGTCTTCTAATTTACGAGCATGCGTAAATGTGTAACTGGTCAAATAAGGTCAGAGCAAGGGCGGTGGTTCTCGAAATTGGTTAACTTTGACAAATTTGCTATTGTTATAAGAAAGTGAGCTGCATCCTGGGAGACCGAGGCTATTGTTTGTTTGGCAGTTAGAGTAGGTTATAGCTATAACAATAGTCTGAATAAACAATTAAGTACTAAATCCTCAGTTCACGTGAAAAGGAATATACTGCTAAACAGAATGTTTTAGTGTTAACTACTCGAATATGCAATCAAAGGCTATTAATTAATCACTTTTAACTGTAGATACACATTTAGTTACGAGTTGCTGAACTTTCTTATGTAAATTTTGGTAAAGAAAGATTTCAGACACTATTAAGCCTAAAATTTAACAATGTTGTAACTGGTAAAATTAATGTCATGTGATCAGGAGGTCACGAGTTCAGCCTTTTGCACCGGGTGGAAGCAAAATTTTTTCCTGTGGAAACCGCCTTTTGCACAAATGCAGGGTAAGACTGCGTATAATAAACCCTTATGGTCCGGTTCTTTCCCAGAACCCCACGCATAATATTAGCTTAATGCACCGGATTGCCTCTTTTTTAAGCAAAAAATTCAGTTAATCGGGAAAGTTTATAAGGTCTTATTTGGTTTAAAATGAGTGTTGAGAGATGATGTGGGGGTACTGGGGACAGAGAGTAAATGTAATGAGATCAGAGCAAAGAAAATGCTTACGTGATGGCTTCAAGCTCCCTGGACCGTACCTAGACTGGAATCATAAGCAAATTTGTTAGAATAAAGAAACAGAGTATCAGGAGAAAATGTGGAAAAAAAATAATGGAAAGAAGAACTCACAGTATCAAGGTGGTACTGGGCATCTGCAGCCAAAACAGTGGTTGCAACCATGGAAATGGCAACAAGGGCCAAAAGGAAAAACGAAACGAGCTTGGCCATTGCTGATTTTCTAGGGAACAAATAAGCTTGTTAGTGTTTATGTAGAAGAAATGAATGAGAGCTGATGCAAAAGTGCTGAGGAGTTTGGACTATAAATAGACTCATGGGATCAAATTATTTAGTCAAAAAATCTAAAGATTTGATCTGAGTTTGGAGGAGTCTTCCTATTTTGCCCCTATGGCGACATTGGTCTCTTTATTGGAATGTAATCCTATTTTGTTTACTAGAGTATTATTTTAATTATCTAAGCATTGGGTTCTATCCCCTCTTGTGGGTCAGTTACTGTCATTTCCCCTGTTTCACCAATTGGCATTTGTAATTGTAGGGTTGTATGCATGTATCCCTCCAACAATTGGATTGTTAAATGGAAAAATGAGTCCAACTTTTTCCTACTATTATCTTTTATATGATTGGTGTACTAGTTTTGGTAGCACAAATGTCCCATAATTCTGCCAATAAAGAGATAGGGAGTAACATTTCTCATCCTTATGAAATTTGACCTTAATCTTATCTCCCATGGTTTACTTCCAGGTTTGTTAATTGCTTGGCCATGCCCTTGTGTTCTTGATTCCAATAATATTTAGGCCCCGTTTATCTATAGTTTTTTTCTTCTTCTTTTTTTTAAATTTTTCTTCAAAAGTGTATTTGTCCATGATATTCTGCAAGTTTTTGAAAATGAGTTTTTTCAAAAATCAAAAAGTAGTTTTGACCATTTTTTTAAAATTTTCAGAATTTTTTTCCCCCACTCACACAACTGCAACATTTTTTTCAAGTGAAATGCATGTCCAAACATAATTTCAAATTTCAATTACTATTTTTCAACTTGATTTCAAATACCACATTTTTAAAAAAATTATAATTTTATGTCCAAACGCCACTCAGCTATGCAGTTTCTTTGTGTTGATTATTAAAGATATAGATGGTCAGAAAATATTCTAATTAAACCATTTGGTTGCTGTTTACCTCAACCAAAAAGGATTATTTACAAGGTAAAGATATTGGTCTAGTATTTAGTTTCTCTTTTTTAGATATTTCTTAAATGCCCAGTGTAGAAATTATAAAATATGTGAGGCAGGGGTGTTTGAGGAATAATAAAAATTTGGAACTGGCGGTGCATAAAAATGAATGCAGAACAAGATGGTAGTTACAGATTCCAGGCAGCAGTCCAACACATGCAAGAGAGATCAGGGAAAGGATGAGCTTTCTTAGCATAAAGAATTACAAAGAGATAAAAGTTGGAAATAAAGAAATGAAACATTTATTCGTTTTTTCAACAACAGAGCACAGGGCGGATCTATGGATTTAAGGGCTCATTACTTCCTGCTCAAAGTACTTAATTATAAATTAAACATACAAAATTCTAAAAAACGAAAACATACTAAATCACATGCATTTTGTACCTATTGTGCAATCACCTCTATACAAGAGTACGTGTCAATATATAGTACTAGAACGAGTTAGACGTATTCGAAAATTCTTTATTTTATTACAATACATTTCGAACTTACTTACTCTAAATTTTGGATTCATCTCTATGGTATATTAGTACTCCCTCTGTTTCAATTTAGATGATACACTTTTCTTAATAGTGCATTCAAAAAAGAATGATAAATTTCTACAATTGAAAATAATCAACTTTAAACTCTTAATTTTACCCTTAATGAGAAGTTTTTATAACCACACAAACGTCATGGCCCCAAATGCTTTTACCCCTTATAGATTTTAATACCACAAGTTTCAAAAGACTTCTTTTTATTCTTAAGCTCTGTGTCCAGTCAAACTACCTCGTCTAAATTGAAACGGAAGAATTGCACGTTACTCCCTCCGGTTCACAATAAGCGTCCAATTTGCTTTTTCATTTTGGTTCAAAATAAGTGTCCAGTTATATAATCAAGAAAGAATTCAATTTGTTTTTACAAAATAACCCCTATGTACATATCCCTAAAAAAAATTCGTACTCCTCACATTAAATGTTTAATTAGGGGTAGTTTAGTCATAATAAGTATTTTTGTGTAAAATTTAGTATTTTCTTAATAGGCGTGCTAAAAGCAAATTGGATACTTATTGTGAACCGGAGGGAGTAGTATATATTATTTGAGCATTTGCTTTTGGATTGACAACTGAACATCACATGGTCTTGAATCTTAAAGGTGGGGCCTTATCATGAAGATGATGAATTCAAGAAAGCGTGGATTGGATTTGCCAAAATGAAGTGATAAGCTGAGAGCACAAATATGAAAGAGGGAACTGAAATATTAAATAAAGAAAAGAAGAAGATGAGGTCCATAATTGAATAAGAAAGTTATAGAGAAAGAGGAGCATGTGCAAGCATTTGGGCATCACATGACCAAAAGATACCCCCATACACAGATGAGGAAACATTATTTCCACACAGTGCGCTGTAATCAATTATTTCTACATCCGTATACAAATATGCTGATGCTTGCCATTACCCTCTATTCTTCTCCTTTACCCAAGTTGCCCATTGCAAAAAAAAAAGCACTCTTATCACTTCTTTTAAAGTCACTATATGGAAAACCAGAACCGAAATGTGGTTCTTTTAGATTCAAAACACTTTTTTGAGTGTAAAAAAAAAAAAGTTATCATTCTATATAAAACGCGGTTATCCTTAACAGCCATTTGGGACGTTAAGGTAAAGCGCGGTTTCTTACCGCGTTTTACATAAAACGCAGTTGAATACCGCACTTTACTGGAAGCTGAAAAGACAGCTACATAAATCACGGTTCATTACTGCGTTTTATATAGAACGCTATAAGAAACCGTATTTTACCTATATAAGTATCGTCCCCTTCCCTTCCCCTACGTTTCTGGACAGAATCAAAATCCCCCATTTTTTTAAAAACGAACTGCGGTCTCCCCCTCCCATTAACTCGATAAAAAACTCGAGTGGACCCCACCCGTCCCACAAAAACTAATCAAATTTGGTCCCACATCCTAGCCAAGACTTCTATTGTTGTGGGTTGCTTGTTTCAGAGTCAAATTTTCAAATCTTCAACTTTCCGAAAAACATAATTCGAGGTATTCCGATTTAGTTTATGTCCAAACACGTATAAGTAATGCATAATATTAGTTGTATTGAATGTGTTGTATGTTGTTTTGTGTTATTTTTGCGATTAAATTGGTATGTTATTTTTATCCGGACAAAAATATTAATGTTGTAAAAAAAATATTGTAAAATCGTTATTATTTGTTAATAAAAATGTTAATAAATTACTATTACTGTTTTATATGTATTTTTGTGATTACAATGTATTTGTTGTATTTTATTTGGTTTAAATTATTTATTTGCTTAAAGACTAGTAATATAGTGCCTTTTAGGGTAGTAAAATGTAATGCCTTTTAGCGTAATAAAATGTAGTGCCTTTTAGCATAGTATAATGTAGTGCCTTTTAGCGTAGTAAAATGTATTGCCTTTTAGCGTAGTTTCCCTGTAGTTTAAGTATATGTTATACTCAAAAATACGTCAAAATAACTGATAGATCAAACACAAACTCTGTCCAATTATAGTCAACATAAAATTGGTGCTAATGGGCCGTAAATATCGAGCCCGGAACCCATATATGAATATTTAATAATTAAATATTATATAATTATTAAAATTAATTATTTAATTTACAAAGAAACATATAAAATTATAAAACTAACATGTAAAATAATAAAATTAACACATAGAAGAATTCAGGATAAATTGGTGCTACTGGCCGCAAATATGAACCTGGAACCCATATGTGAATATTTAATTATAAAAATTAATTATTTAATTTACAAACAAACATATAAAATTATAAAACTAACACATAGAAGAATTCTGGATAAATTGGTGCTACTGGACCGCATACATCGAGCTTGGAACCCATATGTGAATATTTAATTATAAAAATTAATTATTTAATTTACAAACAAACATATAAAATTATAAAACTAACACATAGAATAATTTAAGATATCGTAAGTGTTACTAGGCCGCAAATATCGGGCCTGTAACCCATGTGTGAATATTTATTTATAAAATTTTATTATTTAATTTACAAACTAACATATAACATTATAATAAAACTAACACATAGAAGAATTTAGGATATCTTGGTGCTACTGGGCCGTAAATATAGAGCCTGGAACCATATGTGAATTTTTGTTTATAAAACTTTATTATTTAATTTACAAACTAACATATAAAATTATAATAAAACTAACACATAAAAGAATTTAGGATATATTGGTGCTACTGGGCCTCAAATATCGAGCCTGGAACCCTTATGTTTTTAAACTTCATAATTAAATATTGAATAATTATAAATTTAATTATTTAATTTACAAACAAACATATAAATTATAAAACTAACATGTAATTAATATTGTTTAATTTACAGCAGACGACATGGAGGTGCCGCCTATTCATCCCGAACCTTCTAGCGATGAGCTACTCTCGTTACAAGGCGACCATAGGTCCGCACACATATGGGAGGGTGAGTTACTGACCCAGACTCTCCGCGCCAAGAGAGTGGACGACATGTGGGACTGTTCTACATGACAGAGTTCTCCATGATCGTGTAGTCACACGTTTGTGAGTGACCGCTTTCTACATGATTTTGGAGTACGGGGCGACTGCAGCTCAAATTGGTCATTGGTCACGGCTCTGATAGAGCGGTGGCGACCGGAGACGCACACATTCCACCTGCTCATTGGTGAGGCCACCATCACACTACAGGACGTGGAGGTTTATATGGGCTGCCCGTTTGATGGACTGCCCGTTGCTCTCCCGCCTGGCATGAGAGAGATGACACGTGTGCAGTACCTGGACATGCTGCAGCAGCTCACTGCTTTCCGGCCAGAGGATGAGAATGTAACTGCATGGGACCAGTCATTTTTCCTGACGACTATTCGACAGTGGTTGGAGGCATTGCATCCTGAGATCAATGGCGATATAGCGGATTATACATGTTGATCGCGTATACGAGGTTGCTGCTACTCCTTATGTTTGGAGGGGTCTTGTTCCTAACACTTCGGAGAACCTAGTTAGCTGAGATTTCTTCATCATCTTGAGCGGCTAGATCATTTACCAGTACAGCTGGGCTGCTTACTGTTCTCGCCTACTGTAACATGCATATGTGCCGGGCGAGCTTGGGCACCCAAGAGTGACGTTGCTAAATTTTGCCATACTTACAGGTGACAACATATTCGAATACTCTATTCATTTTAACATACCTAGTAAAAATATATCTTAAATTTTACGTCAACTTTTTATGTTAGGTTTGGGCCTGGGAGCGGTTCCTGCAGTTGCATCCACCTCTACCACCATTAGATCCGGGTGTACCATCGGAATTGCTCCCTCTAGCTAGGAGGTGGGTTCTCTGGCGGGGATATATGCGCGAGTACGAGGCTCGGCATAATCTCTCCTTGTTAAGGGATATATTGGATTTGCTGGATGGCGCACAGGTAAATATATATCTAAGTTTACTTGTAATACACTCTAAACACAAGTTGCATATACTGACGTTTTCTGTTCTTACTTAATAGTTCATCTGGACGCCATACATCGACGAGTTGATAGCTGGCTTGCCCTGTTATTGCTCGGCCGGCCAACTTATGTGGGCCTCTTCCGTCCCGTTGTTCTGCCTTGATATTGTGGAGCATCATGCCACCGAGCAGGTACTTCGCCAGTTTGCCGCAGCTCGTACAGACGCAGTCCACCTGGGAGACCACACATTACCAGCGGGATGATGGTACCAGGGTGGACGACGTATTTTTGGCATGGCTACAGGACCAGATATTTAAACGGGACCGGCGAGCTGACCTGATTCTGCCCCCCCCCCCTTCACCGATACGACTGGAAACTGAGCATCATTACATGGGTTGGTACCGCGGTGTTACCCGACTTATCGTCGGGAATCCCGTTCATCGAGCTGGCGGTCGGTACGTTCCATACGCCGGGAGGCATGAGGCACTGGTATGTTATTTGGTATTCTTACTTATAAATGTTGTGCAGGCTATTGGCTTACATTTAGTCCACCAGTTGGGACTGCAGATGCAGCAGCACGCTGGCTATCCTGCGGTCGCTTTACAGGAGTATGGCCGGCAGGTTATAGAGTTGGCTGCCCGGACACTGCATCGAGCCAGAGAGGACGAGCACTTAGAGCATGTCCCTACTTATGTGGCGCCAGAGCACTACCATTAAGGTAGGCGCGTCCCACGAGCTAGGGGACGACGAGGCAGGGCTGTCCCACGAGACAGGGGTGCTCCACGAGGCAGGGCTGTCCCACGGGTTCGTGGGGGCAGACGAGGAGGTGGTCCCTAGCAAGGGGGCGTTGAGGAACCTATTCAGGCACCTGATGATGATTTTGGAGCTGATCTTCCGGGTGACCTCCATTAGCCAGACGAGCATCCCAGCAGCATGCCGTCGTACAACCTTCAGATGGCGTTCACTCCAGCCGCATCGCAGGTGATCCCGTCAGATCCATTGTTGATCACGGGCACGAGCCTTACCGGACATGATTGGGAGAAGATATTTTCAGGCCCATCGACCGCTGCTGAGGATCGGCCGACCCGAGATGTGGATGGTGGGCGCCGACCGAGTTATTGCTCATCGTCGACGGGTGGTGTGGATCTTTCGCATGAGCAGGTATGTTTGTATTACTATTAAATTTAAATATGTTTTTATCTCATTGATTCGCAATAAATAACTTTATAATTTTCTTATTAAGGCTTCATCCCAGCCCGTCACGGATGCCACTTTGTGCGATGCAGAGCAGGATGCGACGGATGCTTATATTCAGGAGCCCGACGAGACCATGGTAAGAAATTTTTTTTGACTTAACACGTACATTACTAATATATATTTTCATATACTGAGCTGACTAATTCTTTTGTAGGTTGCTGATGGACTGACGACCCCTTCTACCGATCCTGCCAGTACTACTGACGATCATGCTACAGCGCATCCTCAGATAAAGAGGCGACGCGATGAGGATGATCCTGATAGCGTATCGGGGCGGGATGGGATGCGCCTCAGGCCAGCGGCTGCATTGAAGCACACAGGCTGTGGGACACATTGATTTTCTTTAGCTGTATTTTATGTACGCTATGTAAATATTATTTTATGTAAATAATAATAACAATTTTTTTATGTTTTCATAATATGCGCATTATGTTTTTATTTCCCCGTTTTTTCTTTATTTCAACACCGCAACACAAACACAAACATAGAAGCTTAACATAACTTAAATTCAGTACAACTAATAAAAATACGTGACACGGGAAACATAAAGATAAACTACTACACTCAATAATACATGTCATTGTTTAGTCACGACCGCCTAGTATTCTCTGCTCCAACCACTTAAATTTTTCTTCCAACTTATTTTTTTCTTCTTCCACCTCTTTGAGTTTCTCCTTCAACTCCGCAACTTCTCGTTTGTATTCTCGTTCATAGGCCCACTGTTTTTTGGTCAAATCATGAAGATGCTGCAAAGATTGTTTGTAGCATTCCTGCTGACAGGGTTCTTCTATCCATACGTCAAAATTGCAAAAATTTCCGTTGTTGCCTCCAAGCCTGTTCACACATATCCAGTATTTGCGCCCAACTTGACCGTCATCCCAACGGTCGCCATCATACAACATTTGGCACATTGGTACATACAAGCGCTCAGACATTTGTTAAAGTGAGAAAAAAAATCCTACTTTTATGGAAAGTTTTTGCTATTTGTTATGGTTAAGCGCAGAAAATAAGTAGAATGCGCCCGTTATTTATAGGCCAGACAACACACAAAACGTAGTATTTAAACCGCACTATATATATATATATATTCACACAAAACATAGTATTTAACCGTGCTATGCTTGGCGTGTTAAAGATTCTTTCTGATACGAAATAACTTTTCGCAGTCGGATAGCTTTCTGAACGACAAGACAACACACAAAACGTAGTATTTAACCGTGCTATATAAATTCACACAAAACATAGTATTTAACCGC
>NW_017677921.1:23720-26018 GCF_001879085.1 Nicotiana attenuata
ATAAGTAAGTCGGGGGGAATCTCTTAGTATCCCGAGGATCTCTTGGTATCCTCAATAAGTAAACCGGGGATCTCTTGGTATCCCAATATATATATAGAAACACATGTGCCAGGGATCTCTTGGTATCCCAATATATATATAGAAACACATGTGCCAGGGATCTCTTGGTATCCCGCACCCTCAGTCCAGAATATCTCAAGTATAGAGGGATCTCCCGGGAAGCCGTCCCGTGGTCCCAAATTAAACACACAACACAACGATTCCTAAATCTCGAAACAATGCTAAAAATCAGGACACGAAGTAGTAAATTATAGCCTAACATGCTTAACATAGTACAAATAGCACAGTTAAAGCAAATAAGCAGGTAAGCCAGCTAAACATGAGTCTCTAAGGTAGCACAGGTACAAACTTACAGTTAAAATGAACATGTAAACAAGAAAGCTCAATTTAAATACTTCAAGTAGAAACGGATTTACAACAATTAGCTCAAGTACGCGCTCGTCACCTCACGTACGGGGCATTCAAATATTCAAGATCATATCCTAAGGGAAAAAGGTCCCCCACACAAAGTTAGACAAGCCGCTTACCTCGAACCGGCTCAATATCGACTAGAAATCACGCTCTTGCCACGAGTATCCGACTCCAAATGGCTCAAATCTATTCAATTCAATTACACATTGTAAATAACATCGCAAACACCTGGTTTTGCTAATAAATTCAAAGCTACGGCGTAAAATTAGGTGAAATGACCAAAATGCCCTCCAGGCCAACGCCCCGAAATTGAATAATTTTCACATTTTCAGAACCCTCGTACTCTCACGAGTCTAACCATATAAAAAATCTCCCAAATCGGAGGTCAAATGCTCACTCAAAACTCCATAATTTAGCCAATGAAGTTTTACCCCAAATTATCCAATTTTGATCCTAAATTTCAATTCCAATGATACATTTAACTATATAATGATGAAATATAACTAGAAGGGATTAAGGAAACGTTACCCAATAGTCTTCTCTTCAAAACCCACTCAAAATCGCCCTTACCCGAGTTCTCAATTGATTTTTGTAACTTATGAACTCAAACCCTCGAAATCTCTATTTCTGCCCAGGGATTTCCGCTTCTGCGGACAAGGGACCGCATCTGCGGTCCCGCTTATGCGAAACAAATGCCGCTTCTGCGGCTATTTACTAAAATCCAGGGGTTCCGCTTCTGCGGTCTTAAACCGCACCTGCGGTAGCCGCTTCTGCGAAATACTTACCACTTCTACGGTTTCTCACCAATGACCCAGGGCCGCATCTGCGACTTATACCTCGCAGGTGCGTAACCGCTTCTGCGGTCAAACTTCCGCACCTGCGGAAACTGAAGGGAGCCCAAATTCCGCTCCTGCGATGGGATGGCCACTTATTCGGCTCCGCTTCTGCGGTTCCCAAGCCGCAGAAGCGAAAATACCAGAAGAGAGAAAAAAACTAGCTGCTGCAACACTTCAAAAATTCTTCCGTTAACCAGCCGAAATCATCCCGAGGCCCCCGGGACCTCAACCAAAAGCACTAATACCACCTAATACCTTATTCAAACTTGCACCAATCCTTAAAACACCTAAAACAACACCGAAAACCCGGTTAAATCAAAGATTCAAGCCTAAGAATTACAAGTTTCCTCCAAATACGCTTTCGATCAAAAACCTAACCAAAACACGTCCGAATGACCTGAAATTTTGCACACACATCCCAAACGACATGACAGAGCTACTGCAACTTCTGAAATTCCAATCCGACCCTCGGATCAAAAACTCACTATCGGACCGGAACTTCAAAAATTCAAACTTCGGCATTTCAAGCCTAAATGAGCTACGAGCCTCCAAAATACATTCCGAACACGCTCCCAACCCCGAAATCACCTAACGGAGCTAACGGAACCATCGGATTCCCATTCCGAGGTCGTCCTCACACTGTTCTGATTACGGACCATTTTTCAACACTTAAGCTCTCATTTAGGGACTAAGTGTCCCAAAACTCTCCAAAACTTAACACCGAACGTCCCAGCATACCAAAATAGCAGAAATGAACTTAGGGGAAGCAGTAAATAGGGAATCGGGGCGTAAATTCCAAAAACGACCGGCCGGGTCGTTACATCCTCCTACACTTAAACATTCGTTCGTCCTCGAACGAGCATAGAGAACATACCTGAGGTAGAGAAAAGATGGGGGTACTGGCTGCGCATATCCTGCTCGGTCTCCCAAGTCGCCTCCTCGGCCGGCTGCCCCCGCCACTGAACCTTCACTGAAGCAATGTTCTTTGACC
>NW_017677922.1:0-886 GCF_001879085.1 Nicotiana attenuata
ATCAAAATAAGGCTGGGAAATTGGGGGTTTGATTTTGGCTAAAATTGAAATGATAATGGGCTATATATTAAATAGACCAATTTCTCCCGTTTTTAAATTTAATTAAAATAGTTAAAAATGATTTTAAAAAGCAAATTGAAAGCACTGAATTAATTAATAATATATAAACGTTAATCTAAAAATACTGGGAATAATTTTATAATTGTAAAACGCTATTAATCGTAATATAGGCTATAATTGCAATTTTATGCAATTTAGCTTAAAAAATATCAAATAAATTTATAAAAATATGCAGAAATCACCTTAATTATATTGTGGTGTAAATATGAGGATGGAAATAAATTACTCACCAAAATGATTGTTTTGGGAATAATTATTGGATTTTGTACTGCTAAAACAGATAATAAAATGATTTTAAAAGCTTTAAAAATTGGAAAAAATATCAAAATTCTTGGGCATGCTTACGTATGCACGTACATGCTATTTTGATGGCCAATTTTGACCGAAAGAAATGATATGAAAAGGTTTTGACCGAGCTCTGGCTCCTGAGCTGCCTACATATCCCTAGTATTACAGGAATCAGGCCATATGTAGTTCAGGGTCCGCCAACGGAACATGCCGATGGAGATTTCGAATGACGGACGCGGTATTTAGGTTGGGGAGGACGGTCAAGGACCGATGGGCTGCGGGAACCGGAGCGAGATCGCTCCTGCTATAATGGTCGTTTCCAGCTGGTGTACCTGCAAATGAGCAATACGAATGTCGTGCATAAACTTAAACGTGATGCAAGTTCCCGTTGGACCATGAATGCTGTCTTCGGACGGGCAGGATGACGTCCTCAGACCATGACGTCCTGGGCCATGAAGCGTATAATAAAGGATTCGCA
>NW_017677922.1:1534-3120 GCF_001879085.1 Nicotiana attenuata
ACCTAAGAACATAATAGAGCAAGTATAAGAACATAGTGGAAAGCGAGTGAGAACATGATACAAGAACACAATAAGAGAAACAATACAAATAATAAAGAAAGTAAAAATCATAAAAACACTTGAATACTTTCTAGAAACCCTAAATCAGAAAAGAAGGATTTTGAAAGCAATTTTCAAAGGAAAACTTAGGGAAATCGTTAAAAAATTCACGCATAGCATAGATACATAACAGATCTAAAAGGAATCGGAGAAAAACCTCAAATAGTTAGGGTTTCGAAAGAACCCTAGAGTGAGAAAGGCTTTAAAAAGATCCGATCTAAGTCGGATAAAGTCAGAACCAGACTCAGGAGACTAGAATATGCCGGAGCAAGGCCGAAAATGGCCAGAAATGGTCGGAAACCTCGAGTCGGCGAAGATCTGAGTGAAGACCCTGGAAGTATGTCCTCGATCCTTCGAGCATTAGGCTCACAGGAGCAGTAGGAGGTGAGTATGAGGTTTCCATGGCCTGAGAAGCCATGGATTCCGGTGGGAATCGAAGGGGATTAGGGTTAGTTTGGGTGGTGGCGGCTAGGGTTTGAACGGGGTTGCAGAGAGGATTGGAGAGGTAAGGGATTCAAGGGCGGCGGGTAAAGGGGAAATGATTTAGGGTTGAGGGTGTTGGTGGATTAAAAAAGGAAAGGATGCGTGTGAGCCGTTGATCTGTTAGATCAACGGCTGGGATTAAAAGAAAAGGCCTGGCGGGTTATTTGAGTGGGTCAGGGGCGGGTAATTTAGGAATTGGGTCAGGTTTGAATCAAAAATAAGGCTGGGAAATTGGGGGTTTGATTTTGGCTAAAATTGAAATGGTTTTGGGCTATATATTAAATAGTCAATTTCTCCCTTTTTAATTTAATTAAAATAGTTAAAATGATTTTAAAAGCAAATCGAAAGCACTGGATTAATTAATAATATATAAACGTTAATCTAAAAATACTGGGAACAATTTTATAATTGTAAAACGCTATTAATCGTAATATAGACTATAGTTGCAATTTTATGCAATTTAGCTTAAAAAAAATCAAATAAATATGTAAAAATATACAAAAATCACCTTATTTATATTGTGGTGTAAATATGAGGATGGAAATAAATTACTCACCAAAATGATAGTTTTGGGAATAATTATTGGATTTTGTACTGCTAAAACAAATAATAAAATGATTTTAAAAAGCTTTAGAAATTGGAAAAAATATCAAAATTCTTGGGCATGCTTATATATGCACGTACATGCTATTTTGAGAATATTCTGAGTATAAAAATATGTAGGGAAAAATTGGGTATCAACAGCTACCCCTCTTTACCCGGGAAGGATGAAAGAGTTGTCGGATAAAGATATGATGGCCAATTTTGACCGAAAGAAATGATATGAAAAGGTTTTGACCGAGCTCTGGCTCCTGAGCTGCCTACATACTCCCTAGTATTACAGGAAGTCAGGCCTATATGTAGTTCAGGGTCCGCCAACGGAACACTGCCGATGGAGATTTCGAATGACGGACGCGGTATTAGGGTTGGGGTAGGACGGGTCAAGGTACCGATGGGCTGCGGGA
>NW_017677922.1:6325-21022 GCF_001879085.1 Nicotiana attenuata
TCTCCTATTGACAGATACTTCTTAATGTCATGAAACCATGGTTTTCCATCTGCTTCTTCCTCGACATGAGCACAGTAAGCGGGTTGATCCTGGATTTTTACCGGGATAGGATCAATGAAGTTCTTATCTGGATGCTGAATCATGGATGATAGAGTGGCCAATGCATCGGCGAACTCATTCTGGACTCTGGGACATGCCGGAATTCTGTCTTCGTAAACCTCTTCCTCAACTCCTGTACGTGATGCAAGTATGGGAGTATCTTGGAGTTCTTGGTTGCCCACTCTTCTCGAACCTGATGTATGAGCAATTCGGAATCCCCGATCACTAGTAACTCCTGAACGTCCATGTCAATGACCAGCTTGAGCCCCAAGATGCAGGCTTCGTATTCGGCTATGTTGTTGGTGCACGGGAACCTGAGTTTGGCGGACACCGGATAATGCTGACCTGTTTCTGATACTAGCACTGCTCCTATGCCAACTCCTTTAAAGTTTACTGCTCCATCGAAGAACATTCTCCAGCCATCATAGAATTCTGCAATGTCTTCTCCTATGAAAGAGACCTCCTCGTCAGGAAAATACGTATTTAGAGGCTCATATTCTCCACCCACGGGGTTTTCGGCAAGATGATCGGCAAGTGCTTGCCCTTTGATCGCTTTCTGGGTCACGTAGACAATATCGAATTCACTCAGCAGGATTTGCCATTTGGCTAGCTTGCCCATGGGCATGGGCTTCTGAAAGATGTACTTTAGCGGATCCATCCTTGATATGAGATAAGTGGTATAGGCACAGAAATAATGCCTCAACTTCTGAGCTACCCAAGTCAGAGCACAACACGTGTGCTCTAGCAGGGAATATCGGGCCTCATGCGGGGTGAACTTCTTGCTGAGATAGTAGATGGCTTGCTCTTTTCTCCCTGTTTCATCATGTTGTCCCAAAACACAGCCGAATGCCCCATCCAGTACTGCAAGGTAGAGCAATAGCGGTCTACCCGGTTCGGGCGGAACCAGGACTAGCGGCGTTGACAGGTATTCCTTGATTCTGTCGAAGGCCTTTTGACAATCATTAGTCCATTTAGTGGCGGCGTCCTTTTTCAACATCTTAAAGATTGATTCACAAATGACAGTGGACTGGGCTATGAACCGGCTGATGTAGTTGAGTCTCCCCAAGAAACTCATAACCTCTTTCTTGTTCTTTGGCGACGGCAATTCCTGAATGGCTTTAACCTTTGACGGATCCAGTTCTATTCCTCGGCGACTTACGATGAACCCAAGCAGTTTTCCGGCGGGAACCCCGAACGCACATTTGGCGGGATTCAGTTTCATGTTGTACCTTCTCAGTCTGTTGAAAAACTTCCTCAGATCTTCCATGCGATTAGTGGCTCTCTTGGATTTGATGATGACGTCGTCTACATACACCTCGATCTCTTTGTGTATCATGTCATGGAAAATAGTAGTCACGGCCCTCATGTAGGTGGCCCCAGCATTCTTCAATCCAAACGGCATCATCTTGTAACAATACATTCCCCACGGCGTGATGAAAGCCGTTTTCTCCGCGTCTTCTTCGTCCATCCATATCTGATGATATCCGGCAAAACAATTGACGAATGACTGCAGCTCGTGCTTGGCGCAGTTGTCGATCAGGATGTGTATGTTCGGTAAGGGGAAGTCATCTTTCAGACTGGCCCGGTTGAGGTCCCGGTAGTCGACATAGACTCTGACCTTCCCGTCCTTCTTTGGCACTGGCACAATGTTCGCTAACCATGTTGGGTACTCCACTACCCTGAGGACCTTGGCTTTGACTTGTTTGGTAACTTCTTCCTTAATTTTCAAACTCATATCTGGCTTGAACTTTCTGAGTTTCTGCTTTACCGGCGGACATGTTGGGTCTGTTGGCACTTTGTGAGCTACAATAGATGTACTGAGACCGGTCATATCATCATACGACCTGGCAAATATGTCCTCATATTCTTTTAAGAACTCCGTGTACTCTTCCTTTTCTGACGGTGACAAGTGAACACTGATGCACGTTTCCTTGACATTCTCTGCATTCCCCAGGTTGACGACCTCAGTTTCGTCCAGGTTAGACTTAGGTCTGTTCTCAAAGTCCTCGACCTCTTTAACGATCTCTTCCGGTATCTCATCCTCTTCTGAGTCTATATCCGTTTGTTGCGTTACCTCGTCGCATGTCACACTTGTCGGTTCATCAAGATAAGTAATAGTAATGCCCGAAGCTTTTCGGGCTTTGGTGGTTCTGATGGACCAATTTTTGAGGCGCGCTCCTCGGCTCACAGCTTGTATGGAAGGGCCTTCCTCCCCTTCCTCCTCGAGAATGACATGACAGTCCATATTGTCATCTTCCAAGAACAGGTTCTTCATTGCTGCCAATGTTTCATCTTCCTCTGACCCATATATGATTTCTGCTGGCTGGAAAGTTTGCTCCAGGCGGGGTATTGGGTGCTCCAGCGGGTAGTAAAGGCCGCGCCATGGTGGCGACCAGTTCTTGAATTCTTGCCAAGTATATCCATACCCTAACCCGAAAGTGGTGCCATGTTTCTTCAGTTTGATAGGCTTGGTGATTCCTTGAAGGTTCTTGCCGAGCCCTTTGCCAGGTTCATACCTGCTCTAATTCAGTATACTTTCTATCTTGTTATCCCACCACTTATCTTTGTTCATGGCGTTGACTCGATCAATCTGGTGGTAGGTTTCTCCTCTTAGTTTCCTTCTTCCTTCAATCGCTGGGATGGTTTGGCGACTGTATATGGGGTTACTCCCGTCACCATGAATAATCACCTCTTGGTGATTCCACTCGAATTTCACTGCCTGATGCAGGGTTGATGCTACAGCTCCAGCGGCGTGGATCCAAGGTCGTCCCAGTAATAAGTTGTATGATGCCGGGATGTCTATTACTTGAAAATCAACACCGAACCAAGTTGGTCCCATTTGTAGACATAAACTGATCTCCCCAATAGTGGACCTTTGGGAACCATTAAAAGCTTTGACGTTGATAGCCCCATCCTTGATTTCATGTAGACTCTTCCCCAATGTTCTGAAGGTCACCAATGGACAAATGTTGAGGCTGGACCCTCTATCAATCAAAGTCCTGGTGATGAAATAGTCTTCGCATTGCACAGTGATGTGCAACGCTTTGTTGTGGCCTAAACCTTCAGGGGCAACTCATCCTCGTGGAAAGTGATCTTATGACTCTCCAATATCTGCCCGACCATGTTTGCCATCTCTCCTCCAGTTATGTTACTGGGTACATACGCCTCGCTCAGTATCTTCATCAGGGCATTCTTATGTGTCTCGGAGCTCTGCAGTAGAGCTAGAATGGAGATCTGCGCTGGTGTTTTATTTAATTGATCAACAACTGAGTATTCTTTCGCCTGTATCTTCCGCCAGAGATCATCGGGCCCAGTTTCAATAGGCCGTCCAGAGGCCTGCTTATTTGATTCAACTAAGTGCTCCGGAGTATAAATTCTGCCGGTTCTGGTCATACCCTGTGCTGCAATTGCTTCTCCAGACCTAGTTTTCCCCTTCCTTCTTGCCTCGACGGTGTAATCCCAAGGAATGGCCTGTGTATGGAATGGCGTTATGGCTGACATTGCTATAGGAATGGGCACCCTTGTTTTGGGAGGTAATAAAGCAACTTCAAATGGTACAGGTGCCTTTGGAGACCCAAACTCCACCTCAATTGGCTCTGCGATCTTTGTGGATGACGGTGTTTCAAACTCGAGAGGCACGGACATGTTTACTTCAGCATCCCCAGAGGGCTGGATCTGGACTACGATTGGATTCAGTGTGACTTTTGGTTCCTTGGGCTCGTCACTTTCGGCAATCAATCCAATTGACCCTTTGGGGTCCCAATCATCTTCTACCTCGATCATATGCACGCCTCTACCCTTATGATCAGGCAAGGGATTGTTGCGAACATTAGGAGCAGGCTCCTTCGCCACGATGATTTTGTTGTCAATTAGAGCTTGGATTTTGTCTTTCAAAGATCGACACTCATCAATGGTATGCCCTTTCATGCCGGAATGGTATGCACAGGTTTTGTTTGGATTGACCCATTGGGAAGGATTTTCTGGAGTTATGGCAGGGATTGGGGTGACGTAACCAGCTGCTTTGAGTCTTTCATATAGCTGGTCGATTAGTTCGGCGATGGCGGTGTATTGCTTGGGAGGTCTACGGTCGAAATTAGGGCGTGTCCTGGGGAAGTTTGGCGGGCGGGAGGTGATTAGTAGTGAGAAGGCTGATCATTATAGGCTTGGTAGACGGGTGCGGGTTGGGAATATCTTGGTGAGGTAGGTTGATATGTGGGGGAGGGAGATGATTGGTAAGCAGGTGATGGAATTTGGTAAGAGGGCGGAGGTGCTTGGTAATTGGGAATGGGTTGGTATGTAAGAGGGGGTACCGGGTAGGCTTGCTATTTTACTGGGGATTTGGTTCTCTATGCAACCATCACGACACTCACATCCTTTTTCTTGGACGTGCCCCCAGATTGTAGGGCTTTGTTGGTAGCCTGTAATGCCTCGAAATTAGTGACCATACCGCTTTTAATGCTTTCCTCGATCCTTTCTCCTAGCTTGATGATGTCGGAGAATTTCTGTTCCTCTATCACCATTAGCCTCTCATAATACTGTGGATCCTGAGCTCGAACGAAAAATCTGTTCATCTGTTCTTCTTCTAAGGCTGACCTGACCTTGGCAGCCTCAGATCTCCATCGAGTAGCATGCTCGCAGAATGTCTCAGTAGCTTTCTTTTTCAGATTCTGGATGTAGAAGACATCTGCTGCATTTTCTTTATTGAATCTAAAGCCATTCCTACCCAGCTTATCCACTTCTTGGGATCTTGGCTTATGTGCCAAGATAGCGCATCGCCTTTCAAACTTCTAATGAAGAGTTTCATGCGAATCTTTTCATCTCATCCTACGCTGACTAGCTTATCACAGTATGTCCTTAAGTAGACTCTAGGATCCCCCTGAGCCGTCAAACATTTCGAACTTAAGAGGTTTGTACCCCTCGGGAAGTTCGACGTCTGGCTGAATGCAAAGATCCTCATAATTCAGCCCTTCAATACCTTTGTTTCCTTTAACACCCTGGACTCGGCTAGTCAGTTTCTTAAGCTCGGCAGCCAGGTTTTTGATGAGAGAGTCTTTGTCATCAGACTCCGGTGTGTTTGTAATTGGCTGAGTGTATTGTGGTAGGGTTTCCACATAGATGGGAGTGTGTTGGGGATTATCATTTGATGGTTCAGGGATGAGGAGTGGGGTGTTGTTGTGACATGTGTTGCAATTTAGATGAGTAGCGGGTTATTTCTGCGGCTTCGGGATGTTCTGTGGAGGTATGGGGTGTTGAGCATTGGGAAAGTTGACGTCTGGAGTAGTGAGGGAGAATGACAAGCTCGCCAAGTTCCAGACTTGGTCTAGTTCTTCTTGAAATTTCAGTAGCTTCTGTTCGAGCTGGGCGGCACTTTCTTTGGACACCTGAATACCCTGAGGAACCTCTACCCTTTCAGCTGAGTTCTCCTTTCTGATGTTGTTCACGTCCTCCATTTTTGCTTTGTTCTTGCTTTTGATAGGACTTGGAGGAGGAGGAGGTGGAGGGCCCTTAGATCTTGTGGAGTAGGATAATGATACTAGAGTGCACGAACTAACCTTTGGGGGGAATAAAATAAAAGAAAAAACAAAAAGGTAACAAATTAGTATGGATTTAGAGAAAAATATTGCAATATTTAAACACGTAGTATAAGAATATGAATCGTGTCCTAAATTGGATGCCTCGTTGTGCCCGAGGTAGGCCTAGCGACAAGTTAATTGGGAGAACTTATAATGCTAAATGCCTCATTTTATTGATAAAAATAAGACGAATCCCAAAACGACACTAAGATTGCATAAAGTAAAAATGTCACTAATGGCCATTGGCCTTATTACATTTTAAAGTAAAAAGGAAAAGAGACTCCTAACTATTTGGTCCCAGAAGGACCTTCTTCATGTTGAATGTTCTCGTTGATCGGATCCTCCAGCTCGCGCAGATTTTCCAGTAAAAATGCCTTCTCCAGGCGTTCTCCTTCGCCTTCCTCAGAGTTTTGACAGTCGGTAACTCTTTTCCTCACTTTCCCTTCCAACTCCAGCAGACTGTATTCCAGATATTCTAGCTTCTCACTAGCCCTGGGGACTCTATCTTTCCATTTGTTGATTTGGTTACTTGATGGGAGGTTCCTCCACCAGGTCAGCAAGAGTGAGGGTACGCTGACCATACCGAAGTCGGGAACTTTGCCTCATTTTCTGCAAAACAAAGTGTTAGACCCTTACCCCACCAGACTCGACTATTTAAACCAATAATTAGCATAAAAGCATTTAGTTCTCCAAATAAATGCACAGAACATGGTGGTATCCGTTTGGGTTTCAAGGAAACCCAGTGGTTTTTGGACAAGGCTATCTTAAAGAGTCATTATGTGGACAGCATAACTGACTCGACTAGGTTTGACAGTGATGCATGCACAGTTAAATAGAATAAGGTTTCTATGCGGTGCTAGACCGGTACCCTTGAGCGGACAACTCAAGAGGGAAAGGCACGGAACTGTTGACTGCACCGCTGATCGACTGGTTTTACCGCAAATATGTCTTTACCAAATTTTGGGGGTAATAATATCGGAAGAGCGCAAAAACTCATCAAGCGTTGCTATGGTATTTGTTTGGCACGAGTGGAATATGATGATGAAGATGCAATTACAAAAAAATGAAACAAATTGTCACGTATTTTCACGTTCATAATGATTACAATAATTGCTCGAAAATTACAATGGTATTGGAGGAAAACAGTAAATGAAAGCGTTAAAGAAAGAAAAAGAAACAAAAAAGCCAAGTCAGTAGTAGAAGAGAGATAAAGACATTAAATAAAAGCAATAAAGAAGCAATAAAGTCACGAATAACATGTAATGGTAAAAGCCTAAAGAAATCCCTAGCAGAGTCGCCATGCTGTCGAAGCCCCCTTTTTCTCGCGAAATCGGGTTTACGACATTTGAGAAGACAACTCTATTCCCGTGTGGGAATTGGGTTTTTGGAATTGAAGAGTCTCCACCTAATGATTAAGTGCATTAGGACACTGAGAGTTTTGAATTTGAAAACTAGAGTTCGGGTAAGGGCTAGAAGGTATCTCGAGGGGAAGGTGTTAGGCACCCCTCAAGATCCACTAGTGTGGTTCCCGGCCATGCTATGTTGTGACTTTAATGCAAATAAGTATACAAATAACTTCACACATAAGGGTTACAAATAGATACGTAACAAGCATGTTGGAATCAAGGTCGACATGATCTACAATTTGTTTGAGGGAGGGTCTAAATGCAGAAAATTAATCAAGACATTGAATAAACAAAGAAGAAAAATTTAGGGAAAAAAGGAATAATGCAGTAAAAATAAAGAGGGGTTTTGGGTAGTTGAAAAGACAGAGTTTTATTGATATTAAACAAAGTCACATAAAGGAAAGGGGGTCCTAGGTTTGTAAAACACATGGATCATCCACACAACACCGGTAATCAATCGTACGCATAGCGTTATCATGTGATCATCATCTCCATGTCTACCCTTCCCACCCCGTTAAGGTATTTAAGCGCGGAATGGCATCGTTACCTACTGCATGCTATTACCCGTCCCACCTATCAGTCCCGGAGGTGTTTAGGACTACTAATCCTAAAAGGGAGGGAGCTTGGCTTTTCAGGGGTTTTAAAAGGATAAAATTCTAGGGCGACAAACAAAACACATAAAGCAGTTAATGGGGAAATAAGAACAATTAAAGGCTCAAGTAGGCCTCCTCACTTAAATAAACAAATTGTTTAGCATGTCTTACACATACTGTTTAGGTCATTAATGAAAATTAGCGCATGAAGAATTGATTTACCACATATTTCCCATATAGGGAGTCCAAATTAGTCCTGCTTAGATGTAGTTGTCGAAAACTGACAGTTGATTAATTATCTAACTATTTGTATGTTAAACAGGGCCTATAGGCATGATATCTATTAATCCAGGGATGGAGGAATAACTGATTGCAAAAGTCATAAGTCATAAGCTCTACGAGTGTTAAACAAATTGCCACTGATTTTAAACTTAGGAACGAGTGGCGATTCCGATTAAGTTGATAGTTCCTATAGGCATGCTTTCTAGGTGTAACTGATTTTGAGCAGAGATCCTATAGGCAGGTCATCTATATGTAATGAGTTATTTTAAGTCCTATAAGCAGGCTTGCCTAATGACAAATGTATATGCAAAGTGCAGGAAGTCTTATAGGCATATTATCTATACAATATGCAGAGCTTCATTATCGATTTATTGCCATGGTATTATTACAAAGTGCAGAAAACCTATGGGCATGGTATCTATGTGAAAAATACAGAATTTGAAAGTGATAACCCTATGAACATGGTTTCTAGGCGAGATGCAGAATTTTAAAGAGTAAATATCCTATAGACATGGTATCTACGTGAAAATGCAGAGTTTGAAAGCAATGATCCTATGAACATGATTTCTATGTGAGATGCAGAATTTTAAAGGGTAAATATCCTATAGACATGATTTCTATGTGAAAATGCAGAATTTTAAAGAGTAAATATCTTATAGACATGATTTCTACCCCTTTGGCATGCATTCAGTCCCATCCCCTTTCACTATACCCCAGTAGTTATTACAAAGTTATTTACAAAGCTTATTACAGACCAAGCGAATCAGAAGGAATAATAAAATTACATCAGTGATTACATCTACATCTAATCAGCCTAATCCAGACTCAAAGTCTAATAATATGAGATAAACCAACTTCCAGGATCGGATTTTCAAAGCCTTTCTCTTATTTGGGATGTATCAAAGTTCCAAGGAACTTCAAGAATTCCAGGCAATGCTTACACCCCAAATATCATTGCAGAGTTAAGAACATAGTGCAGTGTGGAAGGGCCAGCCCTCAAATGTCCAAGTTTAGAGGGAACGCAAGGTCCCAAGGCAAGTCTCATAGGAGGGGGCAGAACTTAGAGACTAGGAGTAAGTGTAAGTGCAATGAAAGGGATTTAGGGGGAGCCAGGGCACGCTGGTGGTCATGCCCAGCAACTGGAATGCTGGCACACCCCTGACCAGCCGGTCAGCTTAAAAATTAGAGAGTTAGGACCTTTTGAAGGTCAGATTTGGCCCTGGACAACAACTTGGATGCTGCCAGGCTATACATTAACTCAATACACATAAGGGAATGGGGGTATGGGAAATTGAAAGAGGCTAGGATCCAAAGGACCCAGCTTTAATCCATGACAATAACTTTGTATATTGCCATGTCTTAAACTACAGCCCAAGCACATAAAAGGGGGATGGGGATAGGGATTCATTGCAGCAACAGATAGCAAGACATAAGTATTACTTTAAAGTTGAACTCTACAAAGCAGTAAAGTAGGCATGGGCATAAAAGCTTGTAAATAAACACATTGGAGTTGATGCTAGAATCAAAAGTAGGACATACCAGTTTCAGAAAAATAAATGAAAAGCAGAAGCTTTGGTAAGCCAAATTGCGAGCAAGCAATGCAAAAGATCTCAGAAGAGAGTAAAGAGTGCAAGAGAGTTTGTGATTCGAAAATCAGTGAATCAGGATTGTTGAAAGTATAGAAGGGAAGGCCCTTTTTATAGTGCAGCAAGTAAGTAAGAAAAGGTAAGGACAATAACCTTGAAAATCAATTTCCCTTCAATTAAAGGATTCTGATTCCAACGGGTAAAGATAATTAAGGAAAAGGTCAATCGGAATATTTTCCCAAGCAGTACAATAAAGGGTAAATACATAAAAACTATTTAAAGTAAAAGTCTAGTGGTACTTGATTTGTGAAAAACAAGGAAAGAGAATCAGTAAAACAACCAGTAAAAGAACCAAGTTGAAAGCCTTGTTCGATTGAACCGAGTCAGAAAAGTGGTAAAGGAAAGTTTAATTTAGGGGAAAATCAGTAACAATCAAGTAAGCAACATTAAAGGGATTCAGAATCAATTAACAGTTGGCAAAACCTTTGAAAGAGAAGCTCTCATATATAAAACACATAGACATGTCAAGCAAGAAGGATGTCATGCTAATTACGAAAGATTAGCAAGAAAGTTTCAAAATCACAAACGCAGAAAAAATTCAAATTCGGTTCATTAACTCGGAGTGAGTCTGAGAGTTCAAGGTTTCAAAGTAGAACCCCTGTCCAAACACAAAATCAAACTTGCCAAAGAAACCCGTAAATCTTAGGGTTTTTAAACTCGAATTCGACACAGAGATGAGAAGGCAAGCTATTGTAACAGACTCAGAGACCTCTTTCAGAGTCTCATGAGAAAACATACAAGCACAATAGCAGGTTCAAGGCAAATAGAACATAGAAACTAATTTGAAGTACAGGGAACAAGTTTCAAGAAAAGCTTGGAATTTAAACGAGTTCTGGAGATAAAGGGGTAGTGTAAACATAAGGAAATAGTCGATGAAACACATCTAGAAAGAACAAGTCTGGTAAAGGCAAACAAAGGACTAAAACTCAGTAGGAAAACACAGTGAATGAACACATAAGATAGGCATGTGAGAGCATGATATTGAAACCAGTAGGAGACAGAACGGAGCACAACAGAAAACTTCATAATACAGCAAATATAAGAACACACGAAAAAGTATGCGAGTCAGAAAAGAGCAAATAAGAACATTGCAGGGATCGATTCACACCAAGAAAAGAAGAAGAAGAAGAGTCAGAAACATTTTCAAGAACCTTTTCGAGAAACCCTAATCGAAAAGAAATAACTTTTTGAAAGAAAATAGGAGAAAACATTTAAGAAACTTAAGCAATATTGCAAACATATAACAGATCTAAAAATAATCGGAGAGAACCTCGATAGTTAGGGTTTCAGATGAACCCTAGAATGAAAAAGGCTTCGAAAATGTCCGATCTAAGTCGGATAAGGTCAGAATCAGGCTCAGAAGACCAAGAGCCACCGGAGCAAGGACGGAGATGGCCGGAATCCTCGAATCGGTGGAGGTCTAAGTGAAGACCCTCGAGGTCTGGCCTTGAACCTTCGAGCAACAGGCATGTAGGAGCCGTAGGAGGTGAGTATAGACTGTCCATGGCCTGAGAAGCCATGGACTCCGGTGATAACACGGTAGGATAAGGTAGGGGGAGGCTAGGGTTCCGAAGAACCTTGAGAGAATTTGGGGATTCAAGGGCGGCTGAAGGGTGGAAATGAATTAGGGTTGGGGGTAGTCGGTGAATTAAAAAGGAAAGGTTTAATTTCAGCCGTTGATCTTTTAGATCAACGGCTGTGATTAAAGGGGGGATCCGGTCGGGTATTATGAATTTGGTCAGGGTTGGGTCGATTTTAGGATTTAGGCCGGTAAAATTGAGTTTAAATTGGGGGTTTAATATGGCTATAATCGAAACGCAATGGGCCATGTATTAAATAGCCAATTTCTCCCCTTTTAATTTGATTAAAATAGTTAAAACGATTTTTAAAAATAAATTAAAAGCACTGAATTAATTAATAATATATAAATGTTAATTTAAAAATACTGGGAGTAATTTTATAATTGTAAGATTCTATTAATCGCAATATAGGCTATAATTGCAATTTTTTGCAATTTTAGCTTAAAATATCAAATAGATTTATAAAACAAATATGCAAAAAATTACCTTAATTATATTGTGATGTAAATAGGAGGATGGAAATAAATTACTCACCAAAATGATAGTTTTGGGAGTAATTATTGGATTTTGTACTGTTAAAACAAAATAATAAATTTTTAAAAGCTTTAAAAATTAGAAAAATGTCAAAAATTATTGGGCATACTTATATATGCATGTACATGCTATTTTGAGAATATTTTGAGTACAAAAATAGGTAGGGGAATAATTGGGTATCAACAACCATTATTGTGAAAAATTCTCTACCTCTCATTTCTGGGCAGAAGCGGTAAGCACAACATGTCATATTATCAACAGGTGTCTGATTCGACCAATTCTCGAAAAGACTCCATATGAACTGTGGAATGGTAAGAAACCCAATATTAGTTACTTTCACCCCTTTGGATGTAAATGCTTCATTCACAACAATGGAAAGGATAATTTGGGTAAGTTCGATCCTAAAAGTGATGAAGGTATATTTCTTGGTTACTCTCCTTCAAGTAGAGCATATAGAGTTTATAATAAAAGAACTCTCTGCATTGAAGAATCAATTCATGTTGTTTTTGTTGATACTAACCCTCGTCCAAGGAATGAAAAACTTCCTGAAGATGAGGAAATTCCTTTTGTCCCTAAAAGTGTCATTGCAGAAAAGGATCATCAAAGTGAGTCAGCTGATCAACAAACTCAACCGGCTGAAGAGTCTGTAGAAATCCACGAACCATGTCAAACAGATCAGTTGACTAATGGAGAAAGAGATCCTCCATCAAGTACTCCAAATGAATGGAAGAGCAAACCTTGCTATCCTTACAAATTTATTATAGGAGATCCACAGGAAGGAATCACTACAAGCAAATCTCAGAAGAATAAATTTCATGTGGCTCTTATTTCTCAACTTGACCCAAAGAAAGTGGATGAAGCTCTGAAGGATGCACACTGGATAAGTGCTACGAAAGAGGAACTAGATCAATTTGAAAGAAACAAAGTATGGGAGTTGGTTCCAAGACCTTCAAACTCATCAATCGTTGGAACTAAATGGGTATTCAGAAACAAATTGAATGAATCTGGTCAAGTGGTTCGAAATAAAGCAAGATTAGTTGCTCAAGGTTACTTCTAGCAAGAAGGAATCGACTATGACGAAACCTTTGCCCAGTAGCAAAACTTGAATCCATTCAAATATTTCTTGATTTTGCTGCTCACAAAGGATTCAAGCTATTTCAAATGGATGTTAAAAGTGCATTCCTAAATGGCTATATATCTGAAGAAGTATATGTAAATCAACTACCAGGATTTGCAAACGTCACCTTTCCTGATCATGTATACAAGCTGATTAAAGCTTTGTATGGTCTTTCCTTTTTATTAAGCACTCTAGTTCAGGTAATCTTATTAATAAAATTTATGTTGATGACATTATTTTTGGAAGTCCTAACTCTGCTTTATGTGAAGATTTTTCTCATACCATGAAAGGAGAATTGGAAATGAGCATGATGGGAGAACTGACATTCTTTCTCGGACTTCAAATCAAACAGTCTCCTAAAGGAATTTTCATTAGCCAATCCAAGTACACTAAGGAGCTTATCAAAAAGTTTGGAATGGAAAAGGCAAATTCAATTGGCACTCCAATGAGTCCAACAACAATACTCGATGAAAACAACAATGGGAAAAAGGTTGATGAAACCATGTATAGAGGGATGATTGGATCCCTATTATATCTCACTGCTAGTCGACCAGATATTATGTTCAGTGTTTGCAAGTTTGCAAGATTTCAGTCGGCTCCTAAGGAATCCCATCTCACCACTGTTAAACAAATCATTAGATATCTGATTGGTACTTTTGATCTAGGCTTATAGTATGATCATTCTAACAATTTGGCCTTGAAAGGTTTTTCAGATGCAGATTTTGTAGGTGATAAGATTGATAGAAAAAGCACTAGTGGCACGTGTCAACTCTTGGGAAATGCATTGGTATCTTGGCATAGCAAGAAACAAATTGTGTTGCCCTATCGACGACTGAAAGGGAATATTTAGCAGTTGGAAGCCGTTGTACACAAGTTCTATGGATTATGCATCAACTTCTCGATTATGATTTATCTCTTACTTCTATTCCTATATTTTGTGATAATACCAGTGCTATTTTTTTATCAAAGAATTATGTGCATCATTCTAGGGCAAAGCATATAGAAATTAAGCATCATTTTATCTGTTATCATGTCATTAAAGGTGATATTTTATTAGAATTTATTAGTACTGATTCTCAGCTTGCCGTATATTTTTTACAAAAACCACTNATTTGAGAAGACAACTCTATTCCCGTGTGGGAATTGGGTTTTTGGACTTGAAGAGTCGCCACCTAATGATTAAGTGCATTAGGATACTAAAAGTTTGAATTTGAAAACCAGAGTTCGGGTAAGGGCTAGAAATTATCTCGAGGGGAAGGTGTTAGGCACCCCTCAAGATCCACTAGTGTGGTTCCTGGCCATGCTATGTTGTGACTTTAATGAAAATAAGTATACAAATAACTTCACACTTAAGGGTTACAAATAGATACGTAACAAGCATGTTGGAATCAAGGTCTAGATGATCTACAATTTATTTTGAGGGAAGGTCTAAATGCAGAAAATTAATCAAGACATTGAAGAAATATTTAGGAAAAAAAGGAATAATGCAGTAAAATAAAAGAGGGGTTTTGGGTAGTTGAAAAGACAGAATTTTATTGATACTAAACAAAGTCACATAAAGGAAAAGGGGTCCTAGGTTTGTAAAACACATGGATCATCCACACAACACCGGCAATCAATCGCTGATTAATAAATGGGCTAGGTCAATAACCGGCCCGACCGTGAGTGGGTTAAATGGGTCAAATTAACGCCCCTAATTGAGACTAAAAGTTTTCCATAGTGCTCAAATTGAATCTAGTGCAAGAATTTTAAAGCATGCTGACAGAGTGTATCACGGACTGTTCCTATATTAAATGGATTATATATAATTAGGAATTTCACCACCATTGCATCTGATCATTGCTGGAGAAGAGAAATAGATGTTTAC
>NW_017677922.1:25487-25994 GCF_001879085.1 Nicotiana attenuata
GGCTATGAAAATGATGCCTCCGAACAATGACGCCCTTGGACAATTTGGCGATATTTCAGCCCATGAAATGCAGGATGTGGCGATATTTCAGCCGATGTAAAGCATAAATATAAATGGCGATATTTCAGCCGATATGAAGTATAAATACAAATGGCGATATTTCAGCCGACAGAAATTTAAACAAAGCTGACATTTTTCAGCCGATACAGAGAATTAAATAAAGTTGGCGATTTTTCAGCCGATGCAGGATTTAATTGAAGTGTCGATATTTCAGCCATGCAAAAATGTAAGTAAAATGGCGATCTTTCAGCCGATGCAAGATTTAAATGAAGTGGCGATATTTCAGCCATGCAAAAAAATGTAAGTAAAATGGCGATCTTTCAGCCGATGCAAGATTTAAATGAAGTGGCGATATTTCAGCCATGCAGATGGAGACAGAGCTTAGTCTCGGAAGGCAGAATAGTAGCCTTATGCAATGCAGGAATGCAAATGGAGTAGAGCTAACGT
>NW_017677923.1:0-25976 GCF_001879085.1 Nicotiana attenuata
TTTGGGCCATCGGGCTTCTTTGATACGTCCGATTGCCGACACCAGGGTAGCCGAATCGACACTGAAATTATATTCAGCTAATCGGGGTGCTTCCTGTCTATCGACGGCTTTCCCGACGGTTGGCCTTCGGTAACGGTCTTCTGTTCCTCTCATAGCCGCGATCGTTCCTCGTAAATTTAGGCCTCCTATCATCCTGATACGGCCGATATCTTTCCTTGTTCGGTCTTGAATCTTTGTAGTTTTCCCTACGAGGTCGATCGAAATTCCTATGTGTGGATGGCGAATCCGAACTCGCTCCACTGTGGTCGTCCTCTACCCTTATCTTCGATTGGTACCGGTTATGGATGTCTGCCCACGTAACTGCTGGAAACTCGATCAGGCTTTGCTTTAATTGCCTGGATGCGGCTGAGCTATTGGCGTTCAATCCTTGAGTGAAGGCTTGTACTGCCCAGTCATCCGTGACTGGGGGAAGATCCATCCTCTCCATTTGAAATCGAGACACGAATTCCCGGAGTGTCTCGTTTATGCGCTATCGGACCTTGAATAGGTCGGATTTCCTTGTTTCTACCCTGATCGCCCCGGCGTGAGCTTTCACGAAGGCATCGGCTAACATGGCGAACGAATCGATGGAATTTGGCGGTAAGTTATGATACCACGTCATTGCCCCCTTGGACAAGGTTTCTCCGAACTTTTTCAACAAAACTGACTCGATTTCATCATCTTCGAGATCGTTTCCCTTAATCGCGCATGTGTATGCTGTCACATGCTCGTTTGGGTCCGAGGTCCCATTATACTTCGGGATATCGGGCATTCTAAATTTCTTAGGGATAGGTTTTGGGGCGGCACTGGATGGGAACGGTTTTTGTACAAACTTTTTAGCGTCAAGGCCCTTCAGGACCGGAGGTGCACCTGGTATTTGGTCGACCCTGGAGTTGTATGTTTCTACTTTTTTATTGTTGGCCTCGATTTTTTCCTCCCCCTTTTCGATTCGTTCGGTCAGTTCTTCTAGCCTCCTAAGAACCGCAGAATCAGCATCCGGCCCACCCCGTTCCGGCTGTACTGGGGTTGGATTGATGATTGCAGCTGCACGGGGAGCCTCCTCGGACCTGACAGGCTCCTGGACCCGGCTCTGGAGCTGAGCTATAGCCGATTGCTGGGCTTGCAGCATGTCAAAAATCATTTTAAGGTTGATAGTCTCTTCGCCGACTGCCTGGGCCCTCGAATCGTCCTCTCCCCGGACGCTATGCGATGATCCGGAGGCCTGATCAGTGTTGAGCGCCATCCGGGAACCGGCATCTATCGGGTTTTCGAGCCCGGGCATTCCATTGTTTCCTGTCTGCTGTTCAAGTTCGTTGTTAATTGATTGTGCCATTCTATGAGTTGGTAATTTGAATGTAAGATGGACTCTTTTGCAAAGAACCAGTGTATTGTGATGCGTCAAGAAAGAGTATCAAAGAGCTCACCAATATCCTTAGCCCCACGGTGGGCGCCAAACTGTTTACCCTCGAATCCGGATAACAATTGAATTTATATGGGGTTTTAAGGATCCGTGAACTAAAAGATACAAAAGGTTTTTAGGTTAAGGAAAATAAAGATAAAGACTCAACAATTGCTGTTAAAGTAAATAATCGCAGAATATAATATTGCTTAGAACAATTGTGCTTGATGATCCACAAGAATTTAGAGAGATCCCCTGTAGTGTAATGGTTTCCGATCCCCACAAGAATTTAGAGAGATCCCCTTTTATAGATTCTGATTAAGGGTAAAAATAAGGTAGGTAAATTGATTACATCGTGGATCCCTGTAATTACGCCTTAATGGCCTGAAGTGGTTGAGAAAATCACGTTTGGGCGAGATATCCGGCGACGCTTGGTTATCCGTTACGAGTCCGGCTTCCGACCTTGTGTGTTTCTCCATCCGGTGGTGACTCCTATCGAGCTCTGTAACGGTCTCGAAATGACTCGACCTCGGTTGTAGACGTGGCCGTCGTTCTACCTTGCATCCAGGTCGGGTTCGATGGCCCCGATTTGCTCCGGACCGGACCCAACCCGGTCGGGCTCAAGCAAAAAAGGGTATCACCCAATACAGAACTCTACAGCTTGGACCCTTCACCAGTGGACCACACCTATCAGTTGTTTCAAGGGTGTTCTAGAACGTCTATATAAAAAATGTAATACTTGATCTATTGTTATGTTATAACTTTTCGATGAATGGTGTTAAAGGTGATGATCATTCTTGCACAGTTGTAACTTCGCCACGGGATGTTTGAAGGTTTAGAAGCTGCAAACACGATTAACACCACTAGAATACCATGTTATCATTGCCAAAATCAAGAATTTTATTAAGGGTTTTCAAATTAGTGTGTATATATATAATTCGAATAATTTTCATCGCCACCTCAGTCGATTAGATATGATTTTTAGTATATGTCTCGTGATTTTGCTATCAAATTATTGGCTATTAATTATTTTCGAGTTTATTATGCGTTGTTTCATTATGTTTGTCAATTTCTCTCCTTTATTCTCATATCTGAAAACCTCCCATCTGGTCGTCATTGTTTCTTTTTTTTAATTATTTAAAATCATTACCG
This sequence comes from Nicotiana attenuata, assembly GCF_001879085.1. NCBI lineage: Eukaryota > Viridiplantae > Streptophyta > Magnoliopsida > Solanales > Solanaceae > Nicotiana > Nicotiana attenuata. The sequence goes on from NW_017677923.1 coordinate 2,591, forward strand.
TTACCCCCCCCCCCCCCTAAAAAAAAAAAAAAAAAAAAGCAATGGCTAGAAAAATTGGATCCTATACCTAGTGTGGTTAACTATTGCTTTCACTCCTCTTTAACTATATATCCCTATAATAATAATCATATATACACCATACCATAACACCATTCTGATATATGTATTTTATTGAATTTCTCAACTACTATGGCTTCCGGCGACGATGTGGTAGTCAAAGAAGTGGACGCCTATTTCCGAGTCTACAAAAGCGGCCGTGTTGAGCGTCCCTACAATGTACCCGGCGCTTTATACGTTCCGCCGTCGCCGGAAAATGCATCAGCCGGCGTTTTCTCTAAAGACGTCACCATCTCACCCCACGTCTCCGCTAGACTCTACCTTCCAGAAAACACCACTGCCGGCCAAAAACTCCCTGTCCTAGTGTATTACCACGGCGGTGGACTAGTCGTTCAATCTGCCTTCTTCAATGGGAATCACTGTTACGTCAACTCTTTATCTTCTGAGTTAAACGTAATTGCTGTTTCTGTAGAGTACCGTCTAGCCCCAGAAGTTGATGTGCCAACGATATATGAAGATTGTTGGACCGCACTTCAATGGGTCGCTTCGCACGCTGAAGACAAATCCACCGTAGTTAACAAAGACTCATGGTTAACTAACCATGGTAATTTTAGTAGAGTTTTCTTAGCTGGGGACAGTGCTGGTGGCAATTTAGTATACCATATGACTATGAGGGCTGGCAAAGAAAACTTGAACAACGAGGTGAAAATTACTGGATCAATTTTTGCTTATCCTTATTTCTTGTTCCCAAATATAGACATTGATGAAGAGGGACAGGCTAATAAGATTTGGGTCAACATTTGTCCGCCACTAGAGTCAGGGTTAGTATCCCCTGTTGATAGCCCATTGATTAACCCGCTTTCTGAAAAGGCTCCATCTTTATCGAGGCTAGGCTGTTCAAGAATTTTGGTGTGTATGGGAAAGAAAGATGATATTATTCCTTTAGGAGTTGGGGTTCGATTTGTTGAAGGTGTGAAGGAGAGTGGATGGGATGGAGAATTGGAGTATCTTGAGGTTGATGAGGGACATGCCTTTCAGATATGTAAACCTGAAACGGAGGAAGCTAAACGGATGATGAAGTGTTATGCTGATTTTGTCCACCGCTAAACATATGCTGTTTTGCTTCAGATCATCTTTTTAGCTTTCTGCAATTGTTTGATCTTATATTAAAAAATAAAACGTTTCTTGTCGGACTGTCTCCTCCAGCTAGCTGGAATTGGAAGGCAGTTTAAATACATTAATATAATACCCCATTGATTCTTCTCTCATCCTCAATTCATTTTTCACCTCTCCCCTCTTTTAATCTATCTTTCTCATCATCACGTGAGCTCCGGTGGAAACTAGCAAAGAGTCATTGTCATAGGCTCATCGCTAACCACAGCACTTGAGCTATATACTTCTCAACATGGAGTTTGGGATCCTCGAGTAATGTTCAATGCAATCCCTACGTTTCAAATTAGATGGGTTACTTTTCTTTTTAGTCGGTTTCAAAATAACTGACATATAATCTAAATTTGGAATAATTTAATTTTAAACTCTTCATTTTACTCATTTTACCGTTAATGAGAAGTTTTTAGAGTTAATTTTATCAATGGTCATTGAAATTTTGTGTTTGTTTCCCAAAAGTCACTTTTCTTTTTTTTGTTACGTAAAAATCATTCAACTTTGTGTTCATTACACAAAAGTCACTTTTCTTTCTTTTCTTACATAAAAATCATTTTACTTTGCTCTAGTTATAACAAAAGTCACATTTTTACTTGAAAAGTCTATTATGCCCTTGATATTATATAAACCTTCATATATATGTAATGCCTTCTATATTATATACTATAATATATTTTTAACTATGTATTTTATTTATTAATAAAATAACTTAATATTATTGTTTTATTATATTTATAATACATTCGTATATTTAATTTTTTCTTAACGTTAATTTTCAAAATATATTAGTAGCGTTATTAAATATGTCAGTAACTTTAATATATATTAGAAGAGAAATAAATCAGCAAGTACATTTTCGTGAGAAAATTCGCAGGTAAACAAACAAAGAAATTGAGGAACAAATCATATGTTAATCTGAAGGAAAATCTCTAGGTACTACATGCGAATTTAGCTGGGGATATTTTCTTGGGAATTTACCTGGGCAATTGGTTATTTGGCAAATTACACTACTAGAAATTCGGAAAAAACCTTCCGAAAAAATTGACCAAAGTTGGCCGGTAATGGCCAATTACCGTCCAAAACGCAACCATTAACATTTGGTCGGTATTTTGAAGGTCGGAAAGGCATACCGACCATAGTTGGTCGGAAATTACCGACCAACATTGGTTGGTCAATTAAATTTAAAAAAAAAAAGAATTGCTGAAAAAAGTTATTTTTTAACGCTACTAATATATCTTGAAATTTAAAGTTAAGAAAAAAATAAAATATACGAATATATTATAAAAATAATAAATAAAATACATAGTTAAAAATATATTATATAGTATATAATATAGAAGGTATTACATAAATATGAAGGTTTATATATATCAAGGGCATAATAGACTTTTCAAGTAAAAAAGTGACTTTTGTGATAACTAGAGCAAAGTAAAATGATTTTTGTGTAACAAAAGAAAGAAAAGTGACTTTTGTGTAATGAACACAAAGTTGAATGATTTTTACGTAACAAAAAAAAAAGGAAAGTGACTTTTGGATAATAAACATAAAAGTTCGATGACCATAGATAAAATTATCTCGAAGTTTTTATAACCACACAAACGTCATGCCCCACAAAGCTTTTACCCCTTAAGCTTTTAAGACCACAAGTTTCAAAAGTATTCTTATTTTTACTTAAACTCCGTGCCAAGTCAAACTATCTCTTCTAAATAGAAATGAAAGGAGTACTGATTAATCAAAGGCACGTGTCCACGTATACAAGTAATGGTTGATATTGTAACCCCCTTTTCCGTTCTATTTCACTTTACTTTTCCCACTTTCCATGGTCCACCATTCTTTTCAACTTCTCTTTTTCTTTCACTAAAAAAATACTCCCTCTATTCAAGTTTATGTGAACTTATTTTTTTTTTGTCCGTTCCAAAAAAGACGTCTCCTTTCTAAATTTGGTAACAATTTAGCTTAAACTTACAATTGTACCCTTAATGAGAAGCTTTTATAACCACACAAATACTCTGGGCCTCTTTTTAACTTGTTTAGGACCACAAATTCCAAAAGTCTTCAATTTTTCTTAAACTCGTGCCCAGTCAAACAGGTTCACATAAATTGGAACAGAGGGAGTATACTGTATCACTTTCTCTCTTTAAATCACAGGAAAAAAACTTTTTATTTTAGTCTCATTACCTGCTCCACACACTCCTTCTCTATATAAATAGTTATACTACCTTCGTTTCAAAGTAGACGATACATTCGTTTATCGAGAATCAAATTATACAAACTTTGACCAATATATTAAAAAAAAAATTCATTATATTGACATGAAAAAATGTTTACAATTTATTTTCCCTTTGTTCCAATTTATGTGAACCTGTTTGACTGGGCACGGAGTTTAAGAAAAAATAAAGATTTTTTGAATTTGTGGTCCTAAACAAGTCAAAAAGGGGTTCAGAATATTTGTGTGGTTATAAAAGCTTCTCATTAAGGTAGAATTGGAAGTTTAAGCTAAATTCTTTCCAAATTTAGAAAGGGGTCATTCTTTTTGAAACAGACCAAAAAGGAAATAGGTTCACATAAACTGAAGCAGATGGAGTAGTTCTTTTCTTAGAGTAGTTTTTAAGTATCTAAATTTTCATTTTAGAATAATGAGTTGAACTGCAACAGCAGCAGCAACAGCAACAAACCCAGTATGTTCCCACCGGGTGGGGTCTGGGGGAGGGTAGTATGTACGCAGACCTTACCTCTACCTAACAGGTAGAGAAACTGTTTCCAATAGACCCTCGGCTCATGAAGAGTAATAAGAAAAAGAGGAAAGCAAGAAAGGAAGAAAGAGGGAAGAGAAAAGAAAAAGGGAGAGATAAAGAATAAGTAGTACCAAATAATAGCAACAGAGAATACAATAGCTGAGGCGAACAAAACCACATAACGTAATAAAAATCTAAAAAGGGAATCGGTGAGCAACTAAAGACTACCCACTAACCTTCTACCTTAATCCTCGACCTCCACACCCTCCTATCAAGGGTCATGTCCTCAGTAAGCTGAATCAGCACCATGTCTTGTCTAATCACCTCTCCCCAGTACTTCTTAGGCCTACCTCGACCTCTTCTCAAACTCGCCATGGCAAACCTCTCACACCTCCAAACAGGAGCATCAATGCTTCTTCTCTTAACGTGTCCAAACCATCTCAGCTTCGACTCTCCCATCTTGTCCTCCACGGAGGCTACTCCCACTCTCTCTCGGATAACTTCATTTTTGATATTATCTCTCCTGGTACACCCACACATCCATCGCAACATCCTCATGCTACTTTCATCTTCTGCACATGGGAGTTCTTGACTGGCCAACACTCAGCCCCATACATCATAGCCGGTCGAACCACCACTCAATAGAACTTACCCTTAAGCCTTGGAGGCACATTCTTGTCACATAAAACACCGAAAGCGAGCCTTCACTTCATCCAACCCGCTCCGATACGATGTACGACATCTTCGTCAATCTCCTCGTTACCTTGGATAATAGACCCAAGATACTTAAAACTCGCTCTCTTGGGGATAACTTGAGCATCAAGCTTTACCTCTACGTCTGCTTCATAGGTCCCATCACTAAATTTGCGCTCCAAGTATTCTGTTTTTGTTCTACTCAATTTGAAAACTTTAGACTCCAAGGTCTGTCTGCAAACCTCCAAAATCGTGTTAACTCCGCTTCGCGTCTCATCATTCAACACTATATCATCGGCAAATAGAATGCACCAAGGCACTTCCCCTTGGATGTGTCGCGACAGTACATCCATCGCTAAGGCAAATAAAAATGGGCTAAGAGCTGACCCCTGGTGCAACCCCATAACCACAGAGAAATGTTCGAAGTCACCACCCACAGTCCTAACTCGAGTCTAGCATCGTCATAAATATCCTTAATCACCTTAATGTACGCTACCCGAATGCCGCTAGCCTCCAAACACCTTGGGACTTTATCGTATGCTTCATCAAGGTCAATAAACACCATATGCAAGTCCTTCTTCCTCTCTCTGTACTGCTCCACTAATCTCCTTACCAGATGAATCGTTTAAAATAATGAGTTGAACTAACCAATTTAATTTCAAAATTTAGTCAGAAAGACTCTCAATAAATGAAATGTGTATAATCTAAATTGAAACGAAATAAGTATCTAAAAGAAAGAGTAACTTGAAGAAGAAGAAGAAGAGATAGGCAAGCAGCAGCTACAACTAAATTGAAAAAGCAAAAAACAATAAATAGGTTTAGGAAATGTGTTCTTCATCATTGGATCCATCTCATTCAAAAGTTAAAGTAATAGGCATGTGCCTAATGAAAATATTTTGTTGAGAATTTCCTTAGTTTGGCAGCCAACATTGTTGGATTGTTAACAATGAAGAAAAAGAAGGAAAAGTGTGAGCAAACTGTCAAATATAGTAGGCTACAGAGAGTGAGGCTTCGACTATAAAAGGAGAGCTTCGGCTCTCATTTCTACACACCAACAAAAGAGAGAAAGAAAGAGTGAGGCATCACAGACAGAGTATAAGAAAATTGTCACGCCCCAAATCTGGGAGGCGTGGCTGGCACCCGGTGCCGTAGTGACCCAAACGAACCACTCTGTAACTCATTCATTCTTTTTGTAACTATCATGGGCCAACATGGCCACAACTCGTAATATACAATTTGTAAGTGGAAAAATACTGTATCACTGACTTTTTGCTTAAAACATGAATACATATGGGCCGTCAAGGCCTCTGACATACTGTACAATCTGAATTTCTGTCTACAAAGCCTCTACGATTATTTTACATCAAATGGGACAGGGTACCGGCCTACCCATAAGTCTGTAGCAAAACTCTGACACAATGAGTCATAGACTCGGCTGCACTCCGAATGAGGTGGAGTCTTACCGATCCTTCGCTGAATGTCAATCTCGTCTACTATGAGGGCTCGTCAACTGATCATCTATACCTGCAGGCATGAATGCAGCGTCCCAACAAAAGGATGTCAGTGCGAATAATGTACTGAGTATGTAAGGCATGTAAATAAGTATATAAAGGACATGGAAGAAACGTGGAGTAAAGGACTCAACCTGTAAATCTGAATAGCTCTGTAAATTATGAAATATTTACAAGGTCATGCAAATGCATATAAATGTCATGTAATGCATATGTGCATGTTTCATAACATCATCAGGCCTCTGAGGGCATCCCATCATATCATTTCAGCCACTGTGGGCAACGTCATCATCGTATACTAGCTAATCAGGTGGTGATGCGTATATAACGCCGTAACCATTTCCCCCCTTTCCCCCCCCCCCCACACACACACACATATATATATATATATATATATATATATATACACACACACATACATATATAACGCCGTCTGAGTCATGGGTAAATGCACATGTAAATAAAAGCAATGCATAAGAAGTACATTAATAAAACTTCTCGGAACGTCATAAGACCATTATACCTCAGATTAATATCATGAAATAAACTTTTTTCAATTTACGTACTTTTCTGAGACCCATGATCAGAAGATAGAATAATATGACACATGGGGAATCAAGAACATAAGCATGGCATAATACACTTAACGCCCTCATTAATCTCTACATTTTGAACGTTCTTCAATATTTGACACTCTTCTATTTTTATACAATTTCCTGAAAAAAACTCCGAATTTCATTAAAAACGTTGATACACTGTTACAATATTAAATTATAAATCATTACACGAAATTATTTCTTCTATATCGCTAAAATAAATTTTTTAGATGTTGTGCGAGTCAAATTTGAGAATATGCTCTTGGCTCTCAAAAACACATATTCCAGTCCGTAGGCAACACACACGCACAAAGAATACAATTTAGACTATATGAAAGAAAATAGAACATACCCAGAAAAAAAAATCTTGAAGAATTAACCAAAAAAAATCTCTTTTTTTTTCTTTCAAATATTTTTGTTTATCCTAAGTTGCAGCCATGAAAGATCTAGGATCAAAGAGATGGGAAATCCAGAAAGCAAATATGGAGGTATATGCATGGTTAATGTAGGGTAGCTGAAACTAACAAAAGGATTTCATTCATCCTTTGTATCTCTAGGAATAGATTTATGGAAATTGTGCATTTGCTCGTTTAGTTTGTGTCGTATAGATCACTGCCAAAAGAAAGAATGGATAGCATTAACATACCTGAGTCGATTCGCATTATAATCCTCTAACACGTCAATTACGACAACACGTAACGGCAAGATCGGAATAGGGAAAAATTCATATGATATTCTTGAGAAAAATTGCACCAAAAGTAAAGGGACACTTATATGCGATCCCATCACTTGTATCATCGATGAACATAAGCATCTCACTTGAACTGAAAATGGAAGCAGAATACACTATGCACACTTGTGAAAAGATTTTAACTTAGTTGGGAACTCTCCCTTATATCCTTCATAACTGACACTATACCTAGGTATGGGACCGAACAAGATAACTAGAAATCAAGGTAAAAGAAGTTGATGCAAGGAAAACCAATATTAGCATCCAAATTAGCAAATTAGATGAAAGTCAAGATATGAAATCCAATTAAACTGGTAGCTTCACGTTGGGGTTGTGCCCTGCATGTGACACCTATTTCAAATGGCTAATGAGTCACTAATTAGAAGGGGAGGGAGCTGCCACGTTTTTTTCACTTAAACTTATCCAAATTTTATCCACCAATTTCCTTAATTACATGGTTAATCTTACACCAAAAATTCACAATTACCAAATATCCACATAATTAAGAATTATTTCAAGTTACTTAAAATACTACTCACTTTTAATACACATTATATAACTTATCATGGTCATGTGGTACCATACAAAATAAATACATACACTATTATTTCATTAAAATATCAATGTAAAAATTCATATATATTTTCTCAACTTTTAATTTCCCTAATCTCATATAAAGAGTACAAAATTTTTGTACGCTTAATTCTTAAAATGGTAAAAAGATAACCTTCTTTTCTTGTGACAAAATAATTTCTATCTTTATATGTAACGACCCAGCCGGTCGTTTTAAGAATTAACGCCCCGATCCCCTATTAACTGTTTTTCCCGTATTTATTTTTGCTATTTTGAGTTGCCGGGAGGTTTCGTTTTGAGTTTCTGAGTGTTTTGGGACACTTAGTCCCTAAATGAGAGTTTATGCTTTAGAATTTGGACCGTAGTCGGAGCAGTATAAAGACGGTCTCGGAATGGAATTCTGTTGGTTCCGTTAGCTCCGTTGGGTGATTTCGTGCTTAGGGGCGTGTCCGGATTGTGTTTTGGAGGTCCGTAGCTTAATTAGGCTTGAAATGCCGAAGGTTGAATTTTTGGAGTTTCCGGTTCGATAGTGAGATTTTGATATCGGGGTCGGAATGAAATTACGGAAGTTGGAGTAGCTTCGTAGTGTTGAATGTGATGTGCTTGTAAAATTTCAGGTCACTCGGGCGAGGTTTGGTAGACTTTTTGATCGAAAGGGTAAATTGAGAGTTTTGAAGTTCTTAGGCTTGAATCCGATGTTAATTGGTCGATTCGATGCTGTTTGAGGTGTTTTGAAGATTTGTATAAGTTTGGATAGTGGTATATGACTTGTTCGTGCTTTTGGTTGAGGTCCCGGGGGCCTCGGGGTAATTTCAGACGGTTAACGGGAAGTTTGGAGTTGGGAATTGCAGCTGGAGCTGTTGAGTTTGCTGTCATAACCGCACCCGCGGCTTGGGACCGCAGGTGCGAGCCCGTAGAAGCGAAAGGAAAGCCGCAGATACGGCCAAGAGGAAGAAAGGCTGGAGCCGCAGATGCGGAAATGTGGGCGCATTTGCGAAGGTGCGCGAGAAGGTCATCGCAGGTGCGGTGGATGGCAGATAAGTGAGGAACTGCAGATGCGCACCTGGGACCGCAGGTGCGGTAATTGAACCGCAGATGCGGTTTTGCTGGGTCAGAACATATATATTCCGCCCTTCGCGAATTTGAGTTATTTTTCATCTCTTTTCAAACGGGAAGAAGCTTTGGGGAGCATTTTCAAGGGGAATTTTCAGAGGGATTCATTGAGGTAAGGTCCTTGGTCCTTAAGCTCGTTATTATGGTGATTTTGATCATTGTAAGCATGGAATTTGAAGGAAAATCAGTGGTAAATTGGGGGTTAGGGCTTGGTTTATTGGAGAGCTTTGAGTGGTGATTTGAGGGACCAATTGAGGTCCAATTTTGGTACTTTTGGTATGACTGAACTCGTGAGAGTGTAAGGATTCCGAATTTATAAATTTTACCCGATTCCGAGACGTGGGCCCCGTGGGGCCGTTTTGGTCATTTTTCCTAATTTCGCGTATTAGCTTAGAATTAATTAGTTGAATTAGTTACTTGAAGTGTTATTTACATCATGGAATTACTTTGAATAGATTTGGGCCATTTGGAATCGGATACTCGTGGCAAGAACGTGGTGTAGATTTAATTGAGCTGGTTCGAGGTAAGTGGCTTGTCTAACCTTGTGTGGGGGATATTCCCCTAGGATTTGGTATTGTTTTTATATGAATGCCGTGTACGTGAGGAGACGAGTGCATACACGTGCTAATTGTTGGAAACTCGTTTTTCATTAAGTAAATTAACTGTGTTTCTTTCTTCTTGAACATTACTTGTATTTTAAGCCTACTGCGTAGTTTAGGGAAGCATGCTTAAGTGTATTAAGTGTCCTATCTGCTTAAACTGTTTATGTGAACTCTGTGCAGCATGTTAGAATAGAAATCTCTGTTACTTGGTACGGACATGAAAGAATTTGTGGATTCTTTCCTTGATATTGTTGTGTTTTTATTTTGGGAATACAGATGAGTATTCCGGGAGATCCTCTGCACATGTATTGATTTTGACTGTAGTGCAGGATACCAAGAGATCCCCAGTACATATATTGAGGATACCAAGAGATCCTCGGGATACCAAGGGATCCCCAGTACATATATTGAGGATACCAAGAGATCCTCGGGATACCAAGAGATCCCCAGCACACATATTAAGGATACTGAGAGATCCCCGAGTGTTTACGTTTGGGACTACGGGATAGGTTCCCGGGAGATCCTCTGGCGATGTTTCTGCGTATTGAGTGTATATTTGTCTCTGATTTCTTCTCATTTTTTGATATTGCTTTGATTATACTGTTGCACCTTACACTATCGTACTTTGCTTTATATTTTATAACTGGTAGGGCCCTGACCTTCCTCGTCACTACCTGACCGAGGTTAGGCTTGGCACTTACTGGGTACCGCAGTGGTGTACTCATGCCCTTTCCTGCACATGTTTTCCCGTGTGCATATCCAGGTACTTTGACTCAGCCATATCGTTAGCGAGGCGAGGCGATCTCTAGAGACTTTGAGGTACATCTGCCGCATTCGCAGACCGAGGAGTCCCTATCTACTCTCTTTTGTTATAGCCCTTCTGTAATTTTCTTTTGTTTAGACACTCAAGAGTTAGAACACTGTAGTTCTTCCACAGCTTGTGATTTCATGAGATTCCGCATTTTGGGAAATGTAGTTTCAGTTTGATAAGTTTATATTGTGTATGTTGAGCAGCATCTTAAATGTTTCATTATGTTATTCCGCAGTTTTGGCTAGTTTTATTCTGTTATTTCTTTTTCCGTAATTTGTTAGGCTTACCTAGTTGTAGAGACTAGGTGCCGTCACGATAGTTCACGGAAGGCGAACTGGGGTCGTGACAAGTTGGTATCAAAGCTCTAGGTTCATAGGAGTAATGAATCACAAGCTGGTTATTTAGAGTCTCGCGGATCGGTACGGAGACGTCTGTACTTATCTACGAGAGGCTATGTAACTATTAGGAAAAATTCCACTTCAATTGATTTCCTTGTCGTGCGACATTTTTGATATCACAATTCTAAACTTTTGTCTTCTATTCTCTCACAGATGGTGAGGACACGTGCTACCCGAGATGATCAGGCACACGTGCCCCCTAGTGGAGCCGTCAGAGGCCGGAGCCGGGGTAGAGGCCGAGGATGCGCACGTGGTGCAGCCACAGCACCCGCGCGAGCTGCCACCGAGGTGCCACCAGCAGTTCCAGCCGGAGTCCAGACATTTGATACGCCTACTGCTACTACTACTCCAGCTTTCCAGGAGACTCTGGCACAGTTTATGACTATGTACACCACTCTAGCTCAGGGAGGGTTGCTTCCCCTTGCTGCAGCCACATCCCAGGCCGGGGGGAGCACAGACTCCCGCCGCCCGCACTCCTGAGCAGCGAGTGCATGCTGAGCAGATCCTAGATATTGTACCAGCACAGCCTGTAGCCGCATCTCAGCCCGAGGAGAGGGCAGTAGCTTCAGAGGAGGAGCAGAAGAGGCTTGAGAGGTTCAAGAGGTATCAGCCTCCTACATTCAGTGGACTAGCATCAGATGATGTTCTGGGATTTCTAGAGGAGTGCTACCGTATCCTCCGTACCATGGGTATATCAGGATCGAGCGGGGTTTCCTTCACTACCTTTCAGCTTTGAGGAGTCGCCTATTGGTGGTGGCGTGCTTATGAGTTAGACAGTTTGGATGAGGCAGTTTCCCTGACTTGGGCTTAGTTTTCAGATATGTTCACGAGAGAGTATGTTCCCCAGAGCCTCAGGGACGCTTGGCGTGCAGAGTTTGAGCACTTGCATCAGCGTACTATGATTGTCTCGGAGTATGCTGTCCGTTTCACCGACTTGGCTAGACATGCACCAGCTTTGGTTTCTGCTGTTCGCGAGAAGGTTCGCCGGTTTATTGAGGGGCTCATTCCCAGCATCAAGTCTAATATGGCTAGGGAGTTGGAGATGGATATTTCTTATTAGCGGGTGGTGAGCATTGCTAGGAGAATAGAGGGTATGTATGCTCGGGATAGAAAGGAGAGGGAGGCCAAGAGGTCTCGAGAGTCGGGTCACTATTCTGGTGCCCGTGCCCCAACTTCAGCTCGTCATGGTAGGGGTTATATGAGTCAACTCGTTCATTCAGCTCTTCCAGCAGCCAGTGGTATTCCAGCTCCTCCTAGGCCTCTAGAGCCTTATTATGCACCTCTAGTATCCAGTATGCCTCCTGCACGAGGTGTTTCCAGTGGTCAGTCCAGTAGACCTGGCCCGAGCCAGTCATAGCCACCATGTCCTCCCAGAGCTTGTTTTGAGTGTGGTGACACAAGCCATGTGGTGAGGGATTGCCCTAGACTTGGGAGGGATGCACCTCCATAGACTTCTAAGCCACAGCGCGCCCCGCAGAGTTCTCAGGCTATGATCACAGCACCAGTTGCTACCCCACCTGCTCAGCTAGCTAAAGGTGGAGGTCAGGGAGGTAGAGGTCGTCCTAGAGGGGGAGGCCAGGCCAGATACTATGCCCTTTCTGCCTGTACCGAGCTTGTCGCCTCCGATTCTGTCATCACAGGTACTATCCTGGTCTGTCATAGAGATGCATATGCATCGGTTCTATTCGATCCAGGCTCCACTTATTCTTATGTGTCCTCTTATTTTGCCCCGTATTTGGGCGTATCTCGGGATTCTTCGAGTTTTCCTGTTTATGTTTCTACTCCTGTTGGAGATTCTCTTGTTGTGGACCACGTTTATTGGTCGTGTTTGATTGCTCTTAGTGGTTTTGAGACCAGAGCCGATTTGTTATTGCTCAGCATGGTAGACTTTGATGTTATTCTGGGCATGGACTAGTTGTCTCCCCATTATGCTTTCTTGATTGTCACGTGAAAACCGTGACGCTGGCTATGCTAGGTGTACCGCGAGTAGAATGGAGGGGTACCTTAGATCATACTTCCAGTAGAGTTATTTTATTCCTTAAGGCTCAGCGCATGGTTGAGAAGGGGTGTAACGCGTATCTAGCTTATGTGAGAGATGTCAGTATTGATACCCCTACAGTTGATTCAGTCCTAGTAGTACGAGATTTCTCTTAGGTGTTTCCAGCTGACCTTCCGAGCATGACGCATTATAGAGATATTGATTTTGGCATTGATTTGTTGCGGGCACTCAACCCATATCTATTCCTCCGTACCGTATGGCTCCTCCTGAGTTGAAGGAGTTGAAGTAGCAGTTACAGGAATTGCTTGATAAGGGTTTCATTCGGCCCAGTGCATCCCCTTGGGGTTTCATTCCCCCTAGGATTTGGTATTGTTGTTATATGAATGCCGTGTACGTGAGGTGACGAATGCGTACATGTGCTAATTGTTGGAAACCCATTTTTCATTAAGTAAATTAATTGTGTTTCTTTCTTCTTGAACATTACTTGTATTTTAAGCCTACTGCGTAGTTTAGGGAATCATGCTTAAGTGTATTAATTGTCTTATCTGCTTAAACTGTTTATGTGAACTCTGTGCAGCATGTTAGAATAGAAATCTCTGTTCCTTGGTATGGACTTGAATGAAATTGTGGATTCTTTCCTTGATATTGTTGTGTTTTTATTTTGGGACTACGGATGAGTATTTCGTGAGATCCTCTGCACATGTATTGATTTTGATTGTAGTGTAGGATACCAAGAGATCCCCAGTACATATATTGAGGATACCAAGAGATCCTTGGGATACCAAGGAATCCCCGTTTCATATATTGAGGATACCAAGAGATCCTCGGGATACCAAGAGATCCCCAGCACACATATTGAGGATACTGAGAGATCCCCGAGTGTTTACGTTTGGGACTACGGGACGGGATACCGGGGGATCCCCTGGCGATGTTTCTGTGTACTGAGTGTATATTTGTCTCTGATTTCTTCTCATTTTCTGATATTGTTTTGATTATACTATTGCACCTTACACTGTCTTACTTTGCTATATATTTTACAACCGGTAGGGCCCTGACCTTCCTCGTCACTACCCGACCGAGGTTAGGCTTGGCACTTACTGGGTACCGCTGTGGTGTACTCATGCCATTTCCTGCACATGTTTTCCCGTGTGCAGATCCAGGTACTTCGACTCAGCCATATCGTTAGCGAGGCGAGGCGATCTCTAGAGACTGCGTTCGCAGACCGAGGAGTCCCTATCTGCTCTCTTTAGTTTAGCCCTTCTGTACTTTTCTTTTGTTTAGACACTCTGGAGTTAGAACACCGTAGTTATTCCACAGCTTGTGATTTCATGAGATTTCGGATTTTGGGAAATGTAGTTTCAGTTTGAGAAGTTTGTATTGTATATGCCGAGCGGCATCTTAAATGGTTCATTATGTTATTCCGCAGTTTTGGCTAGTTTTATTCTGTTGTTTCTTTTTCCGCAATTTGTTAGGCTCACCTAGTCGTAGAAACTAGGTGCCGTCACGATAGTTCACGGAGGACGAACTGGGGTCTTGACTTATAATAAAGAAAATCTCATAAATATTTCTCATATTATGTGTATAATTTAAAACGTATTCGAAAGTAGTAATATTAATAACTATATAAAATCATATTTTTCAAACCATTTTTTTTTCTTTACAAAAATGATCCACTCAAAATACCATATATATATATATATATATATATATATATATATATATAAAACGGTATCAAGGTTGTTAAACTTACAGGGTATAACATCCTTCCCCCTTTAGTACATTCGTCCTTAAATGCTAACTCTTAGAGATTTGCAAAATTTTCACTAGGGTCTCCTTTGTAAATTAAACTTAAAACCCAAACTATATCTGAAGTCTTGACTATTCACAACCTTTTGTATTCGAGTATCTCGTATCTTCTTCACCTTTACCTTACTTACTTTTCAATCCCGCATCGTATATGAGTTTACAGGTTGGTGCCTCAAATTCACACGGACATTATCCTCCTAACCATACAGAAGTCATACTGACAATTTGCAAAGATATACGAAATTGCTAATTAGTAGCACATTAATCATCTCGTAAATGATTCCACACTGCTTTTTGTTTCCTCGTTTAATCTTATTATATTACCTGGGTACTACTATTTGTTTAAACACGCCAAAAAAAGTCTGTAGGTCCCCTTCAATTATAAACTTCCATGTTCTGAAAATTATTGTTATTTGTTACTCCCTCCCACATTACGCCTTAAAGCTTTACTGTGATACCTACATCACTGGTACATACAAAATACGGCGAAAGCTTCATACTGACTTCTTACGACTCAATTCTACGGCACGATCTGGAAACAAAAGAAGAGTAATATTTCCTAAATACCATATAGCCTCTAAATTATAAATGTGGCGCGCAACACTCCCATAAATGAGACTCTACTAGGCACGGCTTTGTAGACTCCCTAGGACACGAACTGCTCTAATACCACGGTGTCACGCCCCAAACCTGGGGAGGCGTGGTTGGCACCCGATGCCGTAGTCACCCGAGCGAACCACTCTGTAACTCATTCATTCCTTTTGTAACTATCATCGGCCAGCGTGGCCACAACTCGTAACGTACAATTGTAAGTGAAAAAATAATGTATCACTGACTTTTTGCTTAAAACATGAATACATATGGGCAGTCAAGGCCTCTAACATACTATACAATCTGAATCTCTGTCTACAAAGCCTCTACGATTATTTCACATCTAACGGGATAGGGTACCGGCCTACCCATAAGTCCGTAGCAACACTCTGACACGATGACTCATAGACTCGGCTGCACTCCGAATGAGGTGGAGTCTTACCGATCCTTCGCTGAATGCCAATCTCATCAACTATAAGGGCTCGTCAACTGATTATCCATACCTGCAGGCATGAATGCAGCGTCCCGAACAGAAGGACGTCAGTACGAATAATGTACTGAGTATGTAAGGCATGTAAATAAGCATGCAAATAAGTATATAAAGGACATGGAAGAAACGTGGAGTAAAGGACTCAACCTGTAAGCTCTGTAAATTATGAAATATTTACAAAGTCATGCATATGCGTATAAATATCATGTAATGCATAGGTACATGTTTCATAACATCATCAGGCCTCTGAGGGCATCCCATCATATCATTTTAGCTACTGTGGGCAACATAATCATCGTATACCAGCTAATCAGGTGGTGATGTGTATATAACGCCGTAACCTTTTCCCATATCCCATATATATATATATATATATATAACACCGTCTGAGTCATTGGTAAATGCATATGTGAATGAATGCAATGCGTGAGAAGTACGTTAATAAAACTTCTCAGAACGTCATAAGACCGTTATACCTTTGATTAATATCATGAAATAAACTTTTTTCAACTTACGTATTTTTCTGATAGCCATGAACAAAAGATAGAATAATATGACACATGGGGAATCAAGAATATAAGCATGGCATAATACATTCTCCGCCCTCATCAATCTTTACATTTTAAGCGTTCTTCAATATTTGACACTCTTCTATTTTTATACAATTTCCTGAAAAAAAAACTCCGAATTTCATTATAAACGTTGATACGCTGTTACGATGTTAACTTATAAATCATTACTCGAAATTATTTCTTCTATATCGCTAAAATAAATATTTTAAATGTTGTGTGAGTCAAAGTTGAGAATATGCTCTTGGCTCTCAAAAACACATATTCCAGTCCGTAGGCAACACACGCACAAAGAATACAATTTAGACAATATGAAAGAAAATAGAACATACTCAGAAAAAAAATCTTGAAGAATTAACCAAACAAAATCTCTTTTTTTTTTCTTTCAAATGTTTTTGTTTATCCTAAGTTGCAGCCGTGAAAGAGCTAGGATCAAAGAGATGGGAAATCCAGAAAGCAAATTTGGAGGTATATGCATGGTTAATGTAGGATAGCTGAAACTAACAAAAGGATTTCATTCCTATGTATTTCTATGAATAGATTTATGAAAATTGTGCATTTGCTCGTTTCATTTGTGTCGTATAGATCATGCTAAAAGAAAGAATGGATAGCCTTAACATACCTGAGTCGATTCTCTTGACAATCCTCTAATACATGTCAATTACGAGAACATGTAACGACAAGATCAGAGTAGTGATATTCTTGAGAAAAATTACACCAAAAGTAGAGGGACACTTATATGCGATCTCATCACTTGTATCGTCGATGAGCATAAGCATCTCACTTGAACTAAAAATGGAAGCAGAATACACTATGCACACTTGTGAAAAGATTTTAACTTAGTTGGGAACTTGCCCTTATATCCTTCATAACTGACACTATACCTAGGTATGGGACCGAATAAGATAACTAGAAATCAAGGTAAAAGAAGTTGATGCAAGGAAAACCAATATTAGCATCCAAATTAGCAAATTAGATGAAAGTCAAGATATGAAATCCAATTAAACTGATAGCTCCACGTTGGGGTTGTGCCCTGCATGCGACACCTATTTCAAATGGCTAATGAGTCACTAATTAGAAGGGGAGGGAGCTTCCACGTTTTTTTCACTTAAACTTATCTAAATTTTATCCACCAATTTCCTTAATTATATGGTTAATCTTCCATCAAAAATCCACAATTAATCAAATATCTACATAATTAAGAATTATTTCAAGTTACTTAAAATACTACACACTTTTAATACACATTATATAACTTACTATCATGGTCATGTGGTACCATACAAAATAAATACATACACTATTATTTCATTAAAATATCCATGTAAAAATACATGTATATTTTCTCAACTTTTAATTTTCCTAATCTCATATATAGAGTACAAATTTTCGTACGCTTAATTCTTAAAATGGTAAAAAGATAACCTTCTTTTCTTGTAACAAAATAATTTCTATCTTTATAATAAAGAAAATCTCATAAACGTTTCTCATATTATGTGTATATTTTAAAACGTATCCGAAAATATTAATATTAATAACTATATAAAATCATATTTTTCAAACCGTTTTTTTTTCTTTACAAAAATGTTCCACTCAATATACCATATCAGACATATATATATATANTCCCCCCCCATACCGTCAAAAGGGCTAGACAAGAAGAAAAGTGACAACCAATTCAAAAGGTTCATTGACATGATGAAGAGCTTATCCATCAACGTGCCTTTGGTGGAGGCTTTGGAGCAAATGCCTGGGTATGCAAAATTCATGAAAGATTTGGTTACAAAGAAAAGATCAATGGACTGCGAAACTATCAAGATGACCCACCAAGTTAGTGCTATAGTACATTCAATGGCCCCGAAACTAGAGGATCCCGGTGCTTTCACTATCCTGTGCACTATTGGTAGTGCAGACTTTGCCAAAGCTTTATGTGATCTTGGGGCAAGCATCAATTTAATGCCCTTCTCAGTTTTCAAGACTCTAGGTATTGGGCCACCAAGGCCAACTTCCATGAGATTACAGATGGCAGATAGATCAATGAAGCGTCCCTTGGGTATAGTTGATGATGTGCTCGTCCGGGTGGACAAATTCATTTTACCTGCAGACTTTGTGATTTTAGATTGTTAGGTGGACTATGAGGTCCCAATTATTCTAGGGAGACATTTCCTTGCGATAGGGAAGGCATTGGTTGATGTTGAAGCGGGTGAACTAACTTTCCGAGTGGGTGGTGAAAAGGTCGTCTTCCATGTTTGCAAATCCATGAAGCAACCCAATAGCACCGAGGAGTGCTCATTTGTGGACATTGTCAGAGCTGCGATAGTGGATGACACAAGTTCTATAATTAACATGGAGGATCCCCTTGAGGTCGTGCTCTTAAATCTTGATGTCAATGATGATGCAAGCAGAGTGGAGTGTGTCGATGCCTTACATGGGATGGGCTCTTATTCCTATGAGCCAAGAAAATTGTCTTTGGATCTTGAAAATCGGAAAACTCCACCAACCAAACCATCAATTGAGGAGCCACCGGTGTTGGAGTTGAAGACACTTCCTGTCACAACTCCTTTTTACACACCTACCCCGAAGGATAACGTATAAAGGGAGTTTTTCCATTTAAAGTGACATTATTCGAAATGGGATTATTTATTTATTTTTCAGAGTCGCCACTTGGGATAGGATTGGCTTTTGGTGTCCCAAGTCACCGATTTAATTTAAATCCCAAATCGAGGAAAATTTCGACTTCCCAATTGGAGTCTGCGAACCAGAAATTCTGTGTAAGGAATTCTGTTGACCCGAGGGAAGGTGTTAGGCACCCCCGGATCCCGTGGTTCTAGCACGGTCGCTTAAATTATCATAAATGGCTAAAAAATCTGATTTTTATACATATTCCATCCTATAGTGCAATTTTAAGATTATTTACCGCTTTTAGTTATTTTTTACGAAAGTGAACGCCGTTTAAGAGCGTGTTTTTGGATCACGTCACATGAAATGCACCCGGATCCTCAACACCTCTTATTCAACGTTTTGGGATTTAGATTTGGGTTGCATGAAATGCACTCCCGAATTTAGGAAAATAAAATTATTAAAAAGCGCGCCTAAAGTGGCTAGCGTCTTGTTAACTTTGCGGGAGGCCATGAAAATTCGCTAAATGACATGTCCCGAATTTCTAAGTATTTCAATATAAGCATTTAATGAGGGCCTCGCAATTTATATGTTTTGTGCGGCGAGGCTCATCTCATTTTTATTTAAAGGCCATCCTAAAAGAAACTATGATTTTCTATTACAGTGTTGTCTCTAAAAGGGCCTTAATTAATTCGCATTTATAAATTCGGGCCTCAAGTTCAAGTTCGAATTCAAACAAAAGGGAAGACCCTCTTAATTTGAACCCGCCACCTAATTTGAAACCCAAATTTATATTTGTGACTTAATTTCCATATTCCTATGTAACTTTGAAGGGCTTTTGATTTATGGCAGTCTTGGGCCTAATAGCACGCCTCAAATCACACGAACCATGGATATCCTTATTAAAACTAATTCGAAATTTAATACCACAACTACATCACGGGAACCGTACCTGTAGCCGTGATAATTTAATTACGTGCCTAACATTATTAATAATAAAGAAGACGAAGACTTATTCTCTCAACAGTATACAACAAATTAGTACAAAATCGGTTATGCCTCCCTCAAGATTTGCCAAACAAAAGATATAAGGTTGGCAAAGGAAATGAAGCTTTATCCTTAGCAACGTAACTCTATCTTGCATTGATTGCAGTGCTATACCCAATATCATGACCCACTTAATGGACTCATACAATTATAAACCAAACAAATCACAAAAATGGGATAAACCAATGCATTGAAATTTCCAAACAAAACAGTGCAAAATCCAACAAAACAAACGCTAACTCAAACAATTAATAAGACGAAACAAAAATCAAAAGAAAATCGTGAAAAATGTGGTATTAGGAGCGAAAACACAGTAAAGAGAAGAAGGAATGAACCTCTGTTATCTTAGTAAAATTCGACCATGCTCTATGACCAAAGAACAAAGAATCTCAACCAACAGACCGACGACAAACTCGAACCGGCGACCTCGAAACGACCTTGACCCCAAGAAAACGCTGCTGTTACGAGGCTATTTTGCAGCGATTTTGAGGTTGCACTTTGCTGGTTAACTTGGCGGGTTTTGGAAGCGGCTAGAGGGTGTTTTGAGGGTTGTTTGGTTGCTTGACTCCATTTTTCCTTGTAGATGTTCACGTGCAAGAAATAAAGCAGAGAAAGAGGAGATTAACAGGGGTCGTTTTTGGAGGAGATGACATGCTCAGTGTATATCGAGTGTATTGTTGCGGCTGATTGGGATTTTTAGAGTGTTTTTTTGTTAGGTCCCTTGTGTTTGTGGTATAGGTAGTATTATATAGGGTAGGGATTAGGTTAGGGGTATGGGCCTAGGAACTATGGGCTAGGTATTTTGGGCCAAAGACTAAAAATGGACTATAACATTTATAAAAACGGGATAAACCAATCCTAAAACTAATTCTTTCTTCTAAAATTATGTACAATTATAATATAAAAATATAAAACTAATTTTAATTAATTGAACTAAACTATAAAACATAAAACTATTTTTTTTGTGTTTTCAAGATTATAAAAATAAAGATAGGGTACTATTTTTGTATTTTTTTTTAAGATTAAAAATGACTACAAAATATTAATAAACCTATTTTTTTGTAATTTTTAATTTCTTGTAATAAAATAAAGTAAAATAGTAAAATATAATTGAAATGGCGATATTAGGCCTAAACTAAATATTTACATGCTAAAATGGGTAAATTCGGGGAGGGTCAAAAATCACATGTCAACAGCTGCCCCTCTTTGACTGGAAACGCGAAGAGTTTTCAGACAAAGAATGACTAGAAAGGTTTTTTGACCCGACCCTTATTTAAGGAGAGCAAAAACAAAGAGGAGGGAGAATGTGACCGAGCCCTGGTATCTGAGCTGCCTACATATCCTTGGCTATAAAGGAATCAGGCCACGTGTAGTTCAGAAGTGGATGAGATGATGGAGTACCGAGGTTGAGAGCCGAGCGAGGTGCCGTCGAGGTTATGATCCGCGGTCCTGTTTATTACATCAAAATCAAAATTAAAAAGACTAACTAAGCCTATCAGCTACGAGTTACAAGATTCCTATCTATAATCTCTTGAAGCTTGATCTTGAGTCTTGGCTAGGTCTTGCTGCAGACTTCGATCTGAATCTTGATGCTCGTTAGCTGTAGGTGTTGGTTCTTTCTTCAGCTCTGGATCAAGGCTGGGCATGCGAAGCTTGTGATTTCAATCATATCTTGAGCAATCCGCGTCATTCTCCACTTCAGCACTTTGAGTTCACTTCTTTTTGTTCTTTTCTTCTTTTCTTTATTCTGGATTGAGACTCATTCTTTTGGTCGTCTCGAACCCTGTGTCTTGAGGTCGACCTGCTTAAGATACCAGAACAAACAAACGAACGAAATTTTCTACCCCAGTTTTCACTAGGAAGATTTCGTGAGTTAGTTGTGACACATATCTAAGCGATCAAATCAGGTTGCGTAGGGAGATCCTTGGTTTTTGGCCGGGATTTGGAAAGAAAAAGCTCCTCGGTTTTTTGGCCGTTAGATCCTCGGTTTTTTGGCCGTGATTTGGAAAGAAAAGGCTCCTCGGTTTTTTGGCCGGGAGATCCTCGGTTTTTTGGCCGGGAGATCCTCGATTTTTTGGCCGGGATTTGGAAAGAAAAAGCTCCTCGGTTTTTGGCCGGGAGATCCTCGGTTTTTCGCCGGGATTTGGAAAGAAAAAGCTCCACGGTTTTTTGGCCGGGAGATCCTCGGTTTTTTGGCTGGGATTTGAAAAGAAAAGGCTCCACGGTTTTTTGGCCGGGAGATCCTCGAATTTTTGGATTTGGAAAGAAAAAGCTCCACGATTTTTTGCCGGGAGATCCTCGGTTTTTTGGCCGGGATTTGGAAAGAAAAAGCTCCACGGTTTTTTGGCCGGGAGATCCTCGGTTTTTTGGCCGGGATTTGAAAGAAAAGGCTCTTCGGTTTTTTGGCCGGGAGATCCTCGGTTTTTTGGTCGGGATTTGGAAAGAAAAAGCTCCTCGGTTTTTGATCGGGAGATCCTCGATTTTTTGGCCGGGATTTGGAAAGAAAAAGCTCCTCGGTTTTTTGGCCGGGAGATCCTCGATTTTTTGGCCGGGATTTGGAAAGAAAAGGCTTCTCGGTTTTTTTGCCGGGAGATCCTCGGATTTTTGGCCGGGATTTGGACAGAAAAAGCTCCTATGCTACTATGATTTGTTTTTCTTTTGGGGTTTTCATTTTTATTTCTTTTCTTCTTCTCCATTTCTTCTTCTTTTTATTTTCCTTTTATTTAGCAAAACGCATGAGAGAATTTTGGGTAAACTTCCTTTTTGGTCGTTTTCCTGCTGCAAAGCTGTTTCAGCGCTTGCGCATTTCATTTCCTTTTGGACTGCACCTGCTTCTTGCACGGTTTTTTTGAATTAGACCTGTTTTCAACAAAGAACAATTTGTTAGTTGGAAACGGTGGTTGGTTTTGTGGCCTCGGTCATCTCAGTTGCTTGATCCCGGCCCCATTTCCGTTGAGAACTTTGCTGCTTGTTTGCCTTGAGGGTAGATCTCTTTTCAAACCGATCGGGTTCAGCTTTTAGGATTTCATTACGACTCACCCGTGTGGGCTCTAGCCTTTTCACTTTATTCTGCCTTTGAGACCTTTGCCTTTGACTTCCTTCTTTTTCCAATGTTCTTGCTTCGAAAGCATCAATCACTATGGTCAGTCGAGATTGTCCTGACGCACTCGCTGAGGCTGGGTATTTCTTCGACTCTGACCAGGCGGAGCCCTGTAAAACCGGTCCTGCCACCTTTTCTTTATACTAGTTATGGAATCAGAGTAAAACCGAAGGGATTCAAAG
>NW_017677924.1:0-25961 GCF_001879085.1 Nicotiana attenuata
TTGAATACATAGCGCAGTAAAGTAAACAGGATTGCAGAAAACTGTAAGTAAACACATAGGGGTGAGGCAGGAATGTTAACTCAGAACATACCAGTTCAGAAGAATAAGTAAAAACAGTAGTCTTGAAAAAGCCAAGTTGCAAGCAAAGTAATTCCAAAAGATCCCAAGCAAAGTAGAATATTGAATTCAAAACAGTATTGCAAGTGTGCAAGTATTTTAAAGACTAATGGGGTGAAGGTTGTGTGAAGAACGAAGTCGTGTGTAAAAGTGCAGAGGGGCAGTCCTTTTTATAGTGCAGAGAAACAAGTAAGAAAGGCAAGGAATATATCATTGAAATCAGTCTCCCTTTAGTTAAGGGATTCTGATTTCGACGGGTAAAAGCCAGTTAAGGAAATAAATTGTAATTAAAACTTTTCAAAGTAGCACAAAAGCGGTAAATACATAGATGTTATTTAAGGAAAACAATCAATGGTACACGGTTTGTGACAAATATGGAAAGGGAATCAATCAAACAGCTAGTGCGACCAAAATTACAAGTTCAATTTGAATGAACCAAGTTAGGAAAAGGTAATGGAGATTCAATCAAAGAAAACCAGTCAGACCTTATTAAGAGGATTTCAGAATCAATAAATTCGTTGGAAAAACCTTTTGAAAGCAGAGTCCTTATATATAAAGCACACAAATCAAGAAGGGATTGTCAAATTATTTAGAAGAGGGTTTAATCAAATAGGGGTTCAGAATCATAAGCAAAAGTGGTACAAGTCCAATTTGTAGACTCACGAGGAGTCTGAGAGTCCAGGGTCCCAAAGAGGAACCCTAACTCGCACATAAGAATCAAAATTGCCAAGAAACCCCCAAATCTTAGGGTTTCGAATTGAGTCAGACAATAGAGATGAGAAGGCAAGCCGCTTGATAGAGGCTCAGGAGTCCTTTCCAAAGACTCATGAGAAACAAACAAACAAGATACACAGTTAAGAGCATAGAGAACACGTTTGAAAAACTCATAATTTAACAAGTTCAGAAGAAAAAGATACAAACTTAGGCAAAACAAGATGAATCATGCTTAGTAAGAATACAAACATAGTACATTAACGCCAACAAAATCAAAGAACTCAATCGTAAACACATACATCAAAGATTAACATGTGAGCATAGGAGAAAAGAAAGTAGAAGAACATTACATGCGTAGTAAAAGAAATCGGACAAACACACATAAAGAAAGAACAAAAAGAATCAGAAAGGTATTTTGAAGAAACATTCCGGAAACCCTAAATCGAAATTAAACGATTTTGAAAAAGGAAATTTGGGGAAAACCTTTAAAAAGTTCAATAGAACACAGACATGTTCCAGATCTAAGAAAATAAGCAAGTAAAGAACCTCGAACAGCTTAGGGTTGTAGAGAAAACCCTAGAAATGAGAAAGGTCTTGAGGAAATTCAGATCCTGAGTCGAAAAGGCTCATATTGCTTGAATACGACGGAGTAGTGGTCGGAGAAGCCATAGATCTACAAATCTGAGAAGATCTTGAAGAGAACCATCGAAGTCAGGCTTCACAGCCTTGAATGGCTTAGGTCTAATGGAGAGAAAGGGTGAGTACAGACCGTCCATGGCCTGAGACGCCATGGATTCCGGTGGAATCATGGTGGAAAATGGGTCAGAGACGATTAGGGTTCCAGGAGGGTTCGAGAGAGTTTGAGAGACGAGGGGGTTCAAAGGCGGCTGATAGGTGGAAGTGATTAGGGTTTGCGGGGGGAGGGTTTGGAAATTAAAAAGGAAAGGGGGAATTATGGCCGTTGATTAAAATGATCAACGGCCTGGATTGAATATGAGCCGGGCGGGTTTTTTAATTGGGTCAGGGGTCGGGTAATTTAGGGATTGGGATGGTCCGATTTGTGGAATGAAATTGGACCAATTTGAGGTTAAAATTGAAAGGTAAAAAAGGCTGTAATTGAAATAGAAATGGGCTAAATGATAAATAGCCAATTTTCCCCTTTTATTTTATAAAAATAGCAATAATGATTTTAAAAGTAAATTTAAAACATTGAGCCAACAAATACTATATAAATATTAATCTAATAATACTGGAACTAATTTTACAATTATAAAATGCTATTAATCTTAAAGTAGGCTATAATTGCAGTTATATGCAATTTAGTCTTTTAAATACCAATAAATTTGTAAAAATATGCCAAATCACCTTAATTATATTTTGGTGCAAATATTAGAATAAAAAATAAATTATTCACCAAAATGATAATCTTGGGAATAATTATTCGATTTTGTACTGATAAAATAGACAATAAATTGGTTTTAAAATCTTTAAAAATTAGTAAAAAATACCAAAACTCTTGGGCATGCTTATATATGCATGTACATGCTATTTTGAAATTATTTTGTATATAAAAATAAATAAGGAAAAATTGGGTATCAATAGCTGCCCCTCTTTACCCGGGAAGGATGAAAGAGTTAGCGGGTAAAGATATGATGGCCAATTTTGACTGAACGAACGATTTGAAGAATTTTGACCGAGCTCGGGTTCCTGAGCCGCCTACATATCCTTGGTTTTATGGGAATCAGGCCGTATGTAGTTCAGGACCCATCGGCGGAACATGCCGATGGAGATTTTTCCGAGATATTTGGATCGGGGTAGCATTGCTACGAATTTAAAAAGGCTGCGGAAACTGGAGCGGGATCGCTCCTGCTGAAACGGCCGTTGCTAGCTGGTTTACCTGCAAATAAAACACGAACGCCTATGTTGTGCATAAACTTAAACATGATGCAAGTTCCCGTTGGACCATGAATGCTGTCTTTGGACGGTTAGGATGACGTCTTCGGACTATGGTGTTCTGGGCCATGAAACACATAATAAAGGATTCGCAGGCTATGAAATGATGCTCTCAGGCTATGAGAATGATGCCTCCGAACCATGATGCTTTTGAATAATGCAATGCAGAGATAAAAGTGGGGTCCTCAGGCCATGGCATGATGTTCTCGGGCTATGAAAATGGTGCCTCTGAACGATGACGCCTTCGGATGATTTTAGCGATCTTTCAGCCCACGAAATGTAGGATTTGGCGAGCTTTCAGCCGATGCAAGTTTTAATAAAATGGCGATATTTCAGCCGATGTAAAGTGTAAATATAAATGGCGATCCTTCAGCCGATGCAAGACTTAAATAAGGTGGCGATATTTCAGCTGATGTAAAGTGTAAATATAAATGGCGATCTTTCAGCCGATGCAAGACTTAAATAAGGTGGCGATATTTCAGCCGATGTAAAGTGTAACTATAAGTGGCGATCATTCAGCCGATGTAAAGTGTAAATATGAATGGCGATCTTTCAGCCGATGCAAGATTTAAATGAAGTGGAGATATTTCAGCCGATGCAGGACTTAAATAAAATGGCGATATTTCAGCCGATGCAAGATTAAGATAAAATGGCGATATTTCAGCCGATGCAAGATTAAAATGAAGTGGCGATATTTCAGCCGTGCAAATGGAGACAGAGCTTAGTCTCGAAAGGCGGGATAGTAGCCCTATGCAATGCAAAGAGATGCAAATGGAGGTAGAGCTTAACCTCGTAAGGCAGAATAATAGCCTTGTGCAATGAAGAGAAATGCAAATGGAGGTAGAGCTTAACCTCGGAAGGCAGAATAGTAGGCTTATGCAATTATGGAGATAGAGCTTAGTCTCAAAAGGCAGAATAGTAGCCTTATCCAATGCAAGAAATGCAAATGGAGGTAGAGCTTAACCTCGAAAGGCAGAATAGTAGCCTTATGCAATGCAAGAGACAGAGCTTAGTCTCGGAAGGCAAAATAGTAACCTTATGCAATGCAAGAAATGCAAATGAAGGTAGAGCCTAACCTCGGAAGGTATAATAGTAGCCTTATGCAATGCAAGAGACAGAGCTTAGTCTCGAAAGGCAGAATAGTAGCCTTATGCAATGCAAGAAATGCAAATGGAGGTAGAGCTTAACCTCGAAAGGCAGAATAGTAGCCTTATGCGATAGTAGCCTTATGCGGAAGATGAGAGACGAGTAGTAGTAAAAGATTCTTAGCTGATAGCGGATAGCTGGTTGTTCATTGCGACATTGTGGCTGCTGTGGATATCGTGTATGGATAGTGGTTGTGAAGCGATAATTTCGGGAGTTGTATTCCTGAAAGTATGAGTGTGTAAATGGATTTGCTGATTTGTGACTTGGGTGCCTGCATCCAAAGAAAAATCGTGAGTTTTGTAAAGGGACCGGTTAGTTCGTGTTCCCGCTGGCTTCGCTTGACTGGCTCGACTCTGTTTATGGTGATACAGTAGGTACCCTCGAGGCAGCGTCGTCAAACAAAGCGATTACTATAGTAGGCATGCATGAGTTTTGTTAAAGGTATGATATATGTATATATATTTAAAAAACAGCTTTAGATGAACCAACGACCGCGACGTGGTTCAAAACATTGCGACCTTTCTTGCTACGGAATTTTGAGGGCCCTCCTCAAAATTCTGCCCCAGTTTAGTGGGTTGATGCTTCTGACAGCTGCTTGCAATGATCGACTGAAGTTACTTCGGAATTTTGAGGGTCCTCCTCAAAATTCTGCCCCAGTTTACAATTGCGGGGGGTAATGAAATTTTTTTATTGAATTGTGACCGAACCCATAAGGCTGCCTACGTATCCCCTCTTAAACGGGAATCGGGTCAAACGTAGTTCAAATTTCATAAGGAAATCATAAATGGTTACACATAGTATCGCTTGACTGCATCTGAATTTATTGGTTTTGGCCAAACTTCTCCGTCCATTTCTGCAAGTATGAGGGCTCCTCCTGTCAGAACCCGATGAACCATGTATGGACCTTGCCAGTTAGGGGAGAACTTCCCTTTGGCTTCATCTTGATGTGGAAAAATCTTCTTCAACACCAGCTGCCCTGGTGTAAACCGTCTTGGTCTGACTCTCTTGTTGAAGGCTCTGGTCATTCTGTTCTGGTAAAGTTGACCATGGCAAACCGCGTTCATTCTTTTTCCATCTATGAGAGCTAACTGTTCGTAACGACTCTTTACCCATTCTGCATCGTCGATTTCTGCTTCCTGTATGATTCTTAGGGATGGAATTTCTACCTCGGCGGGGATGACCGCTTCCGTACCATAAACCAGCATATAGGGAGTTGCACCAGTCGATGTGCGGACTGTGGTGCGATACCCTAACAAGGCAAATAACAGCTTCTCATGCCATTGCTTATGCTTTTCTATCATCTTTCTCAATATCTTCTTGATGTTCTTATTGGCGGCTTCTACAGCTCCGTTCATCTGAGGCCTGTAGGCTGTGGAATTCTTGTGTTTGATCTTGAAGGTTTCGCACATGGCTTTCATCAAATCATTGTTGAGGTTGGAACCGTTGTCAGTAATGATTGATTCTGGGATCCCGAATCGACAAATGATACGGTCACGGACAAAGTCTGTCACGACTTTCTTGGTCACTGCTCTGTAAGATGCTGCTTTAACCTATTTAGTGAAATAATCAATTGCTACTACGATAAACCTGTGCCCATTTGATGCGGCAGGTTCGATTGGTCCGATAACATCCATTCCCCATACGGCGAACGGCCATGGCGAGCTTGTTCCATTAAGCTCATTTGGAAGCACTTTTATCATGTCTGCATGGATCTGACAACGCTGGCACTTTCAAACATACTGGATGCAGTCCGTTCCCATAGTCATCTAGAAATAACCTGCCTAGTATCTTCTTGGCTAAGACAAAACTGTTCATATGTGGACCACAGGTCCCAGCATGAATTTCCTCTAGCAGTTTGGATGCTTCCTTTGCGTCAACACACCTTAGCAAACCCAAATCCGGAGTTCTCCTATACAGGATTCCTCCGCTGTGGAAGAAATTGTTGGACAATCTTCGCAGAGTGCGCTTCTGAATAGCATTTGCAAGCTCTGGATATTTTCCTTCGGCCAAAAATTCCTTGATGTCGTGAAACCAAGGCTTTCCGTCTGCTTCTTCCTCGACATGAGCACAGTAAGCTGGCTGATCATGAATCTTTACTGGAATAGGGTCTATGAAGTTCTTATCTGGATGCTGAATCATGGATGATAGAGTGGCCAATGCATCGGCAAACTCGTTCTGGACTCTGGGAACTTGTCGGAACTCTGTCTTTATGAACCTCTTTCTCAACTCCTGTACATGATGCAAATACGGGAGTATCTTGGAGTTCTTGGTCGCCCATTCTTCTTGGACATGATGTATAAGCAAATACGAATCACCAATCACTAGCAACTGTTGGACGTTCATGTCAATGGCCATCTTGAGCCCCAAGATGCAAGCTTCGTACTCAGCCATATTGTTGGTGCATGGGAACCTGAGCTTGGCGGATACCGGATAATGCTGGCCGGTTTCTGATACTAGGACTGCTCCTATGCCAACTCCCTTGAAATTTGCTGCTCCGTCGAAAAACATCCTCCAACAGTTATAGGATTCTGCAATGTCCTCTCCTATGAAGGATACCTCCTTATCAGGAAAATACGTCTTCAGAGGCTCGTATTCTCCATCCACAGGGTTTTCAGCGAGGTGTTCTGCTAGGGCCTGTCCTTTGATTGCTTTTTGAGTCACGTAGACAATGTCAAATTCACTCAGCAGGATCTGCCACTTGGCTAGCTTGCCGGTGGGCATGGGCTTCTGAAAGATATACTTCAATGGGTCCATTCTTGATGTGAGATACATGGTGTAAGCACAGAAATAATGCCTCAACTTCTGAGCTACCCAAGTCAGAGCACAACAGGTGCGCTCTAGTAAGGAATACCGGGCCTCGTACGGGGTGAACTTCTTGCTGAGATAATAAATGGCATGCTCTTTTCTCCCTGTTTTATCATGCTGCCCCAGAACACAACCAAATGCTCCATCCAATACAGCAAGGTAGAGTAGCAGGGGTCTACCTGGTTCGGGCAGAACCAGAACCGGCGGTATTGACAGGTACTCTTTGATTCTGTCGAAGGCTTTCTGGCAGTCGTCAGGCGGCGTCCTTCTTCAACATCTTAAAGATCGGCTCACAAATGACAATGGACTGAGCTATGAACCGGCTGATGTAGTTAAGTCTCCCCAAGAAACTTATAACCTCCTTCTTGCTCTTCGGCGGCGGCAATTCTTGAATAGCTTTGACCTTTGATGAATCCAATTCTATCCCTCGGCGACTCACAATGAACCCAAGTAGTTTTCCGGCAGGAACCCCAAATGCACATTTTGCGGGATTCAGCTTCAGGTTGTACCTTCTCAGTCTATTGAAGAATTTTCTCAAATCTCCCATGTGATCAGCGGCTTTCCTGGATTTGATGATGACGTCGTCTACATACACTTCGATCTCCTTGTGTATCATGTAATGAAAAATTGTGGTCATGGCCCTCATGTAGGTGGCCCCTGTATTCTTTAACCCAAACGGCATCATTTTGTAACAATACATCCCCCACGGCGTAATGAATGTCGTTTTCTCAGCATCCCCTTCATCCATCATATCTGATGGTACCCAGCAAAACAATCAACGAATGACTGCAACTCATGCTTGGCGCAGTTGTCAATCAAGATGCATATATTCGGCAAGGGAAAGTCGTCTTTTGGACTGGCCCGATTGAGATCCCGGTAGTCGACGTAAATTCTGACCTTCCCATCCTTCTTCGGTGCAAGCACAATATTGTCTAACCATGTCGGATACTCTACTACCCGGAGGACCTTAGCTTTGACCTGCTTAGTGACTTCTTCCTTGATTTTCAAACTCGTGTCTGGCTTCTGAGCTTCTGTTTCACTGGCGGACAGGCCGGATCAGTCGGTAATTTGTGAGCCACAATGGACGTGCTTAGACCAGTCATGCCGTCATATGACCATGCGAATATGTCCTCATATTCCTTTAGAAATTTTACATACTCTTTCTTCTCAGACGGTGACAAATGAACGCTGACTCGTGTTTCTTTGATGTTCTCTGCATCTCCTAGATTGACGATCTCCATCTCGTCCGGGTTGGACTTAGGCCTATTCTAAAAATTCTCAACTTCTTTAACAATTTCTTCTGGTATATCATCTTCCTCTGAATCTGTGTCCGTTTGTCGCGTTGTCTCGTTGCATGTCACAGTCGTTGGTTCATCAAGATAAGTAATAGTAATGCTGTTTGAGTAAAGTAATGAGAGAAAATAATAAGAGAGAGATTTGTAAGAAAATTGAAATACTTTAATATATTCCCTAAGTGTTTTGAACATTAGCTCTTTCTTGCGAAAAAAGAAAATAAACTTAATAAAGCAAAATAGTGCGTAATGCTTTGTTCAGCCTTGCTACCCCGAGGCATGTCGGGCTCTGATGGTTCTGACGGTCCAGTTGCTGAGGTGTGCTCCTCTGCTCACAGCCTGTATGGAAGGGCCTTCCTCCCCTTCCTCCTCGAAAATGACACAACAATCCATATCATCCTCTTCCAGGAACAAATTCCTCATCACTGCTAATGCTTCCTCTTCTTCTGACCCATAGATAACCTCAGCTGGTTGAAAAGTCTGCTCTAGACGGGGTATCGGCTGCTCCAATGGATAGTAAGGGCCGCGCCATGGTGGCGACCAGTCCTTGAATTCTTCCCAGGTATACTCATACCCCAACCCGAAGGTGGTACCGTGCTTCTTGAGCTTGATAGGCTTAGCGATTCCTTGGAGGTTTTTGCCAAGTCCTTTGCCAGGTTCATATCCGCTCTAATTAGTATGCTTTCAATTTTGTTGTTCCACCATTTGTCTTTGTCGACTGCGTTGACCCGCTCGATGTGATGGTAAGTTTCCCCACCTAACCTTCTTCTTCCTCCGATTGCTGGAATGGTTTGGCGGCTATATATGGGGTTGCTACCGTCACCATGAATGATCACCTCCTGGTGATTCCATTCAAATTTCACTGCCTGATGTAGTGTTGATGCCACGGCCCCGACGGCATGAATCCATGGTCGTCCCAACAGCAGATTGTAAGAAGCCGGCACGTCTATCACTTGAAAATCAACATCGAACCAAGTGGGCCCCATTTGCAAACGTAGGCTAATTTCCCCAATAGTGGACCTTTGAGATCCGTCGAAAGCTTTGACGTTGATGGCCCTATCCTTGATTTCATGCAGCCTTTTTCCTAATGTTCTAAGTGTTACTAGAGGACAAATGTTGAGACTAGACCCCCCATCGACCAGGATCCGGGTGATAAAATAATCTTCGCACTACACAGTGATGTGCAATGCCTTGTTATGACTCAATCCTCCTGGTGGCAGCTCATCCTCGTGAAAGGTGATTTTATGACTCTCCAACACTTGGCCCACCATGTTTGCCATTTTTCCTCCAGTGATGTTGCTTGGTACATACGCCTTACTCAATACCTTCAACAAGGCATTCTTGTGTGCATCAGAACTTTGTAAAAAAGCCAAGATAGAAATTTGTGTCGGTGTTTTGTTCAGCTGGTCAATGACCAAGTATTCCTTGGCTTGTATCTTTCTCCAGAGATCACATGGTCCAGTTTCAATGATGGCTTGTCAGCCAGAGATCTGCTTACTCGACTCAGCTAAATGTTCTGGGGTATAAACCCTGCTGGTTCTTGTCATACCCTGCGCTGCAACTGTTTCTCCGAACTTGGCTTTTCCTTTCATTCTTGCCTCGGCTGTGTAGTCCCACGGTATAGCTTTTGTGTGGAACGGTGTTACGGCTGTCATTGCTACTGGAATAGGCACCCTTTCCTTGGAAGGTAATACATCAACTTTAAAGGGCTCAGGCGCCTTTGGGGACCCAAACTCGACCTCGATTGGTGTTGGCATCTTTGCGGAGGCTAGTGCTTCAAACTCAAGCGGTATGGACATGTTCACCTCAGCATCTTCAGAAGGCTGAATTTGGACTACAATCGGGTTAAGAGTGACTGTTGGTTTCTTTGGATCGTCACCTTCTGTGATCAAACCGATTGATCCTTTGGGATCCCAATCATCTTCTATGTAAGGCCCCGTGAAATATGTGTGCTCAAAACCCAGTAGCTCGTAGGGTCAGGGTCCGGATATGTGTTGGGAATGTGTAAAAATCAAGTGTTTAAACTGATCTAAGTGTTTAAAAATCAAAGAACCAAGTTTTTTCCAGAAGAGTGCTATTTTGCGGTCCAGGATGCGGTCGCAAATCAAGTATGCGGACCGTATTTCCGCCGCATAATGAGTCAGTGGTTTGGTTAACATTAAGGCCAAAATGCGGTCCATTATGTGACCGCATAACTGATATGCGGACCGCATTTCCACCACAAAGTGAGTCAGCGTGTCATCAAATTTGAGGTCAAAAATGCGGTGCATTATGTGATCGCAAACCGTGTATGCGGACTACATTTCCGTCGCATACCCAAACAGTGGAATCAGGTTCTTGGAACACTTTTTGCAGTCCATTCTGCTGACTGTATTTCGGATCTGCGATCGCACAGTGCGACCGCAGACCTGACTCGGACTCCTAATTTTCTAAATTTTAAACCCGACCCCCTTTTAATAAAACACCCCAACCCCCTCATTTTAACAAGTTTCTGAACAAAATAAGAGATGGGAAGAGAGGGTTCTTGAGAGAGAAAGTCACCTTCTTCAAATTTGACTCTTCCAAACTATCCGGGCCGGGAAATTTCAAAGCGATTATCTTATTCCCCATTCTTGCAGGTAAAATCCCTAACCCATTTTCATAAGTCTTCAGGTTTAATTAAGGGGAGGGGGAGTCTCATGCATTGATTCTTGATAATAGAGGTTGAAACATACATGCATGCCTTTTTAAAACCTAAAATCTAGTTAGAGGAATTGGGTAGGAGCAAAGAATAATACAAAGGAGGGTTAGCAATCTAAATGTGTTCGGGTTGTGATTGTGAACTTTGATTCT
This sequence comes from Nicotiana attenuata, assembly GCF_001879085.1. NCBI lineage: Eukaryota > Viridiplantae > Streptophyta > Magnoliopsida > Solanales > Solanaceae > Nicotiana > Nicotiana attenuata. Next base: position 10,860 of record NW_017677924.1, read on the forward strand.
AAGAAATATGTGTTAATTTGTGCACTAGATTGACGTTGCTAGACTTTTGGTGAAGTTGAAAGTAGAAGTTAAAAGGGAATTCGGCTCCAGGTATGTATGGCTAACTTTGACCTTTGTAAAATCACCTTGTTTGGTGTTTGAGTGCTTGGTATGTGATTTCTACGTGGATTGTCTGTGAAATTCTTGTGATTTGGTATGGTTGAGTGTTTGTGGTTATGTCTTTCGATAAGATGGTGTAAGTAATTGGCAATGAACCAGGTATGTGATTGTGAATCTGCTATGTGGTAAGAATTGTGAAACAAATGATTGAAGGAAATAGTAATTGATGCAATCAGAACAGCTGTGGTAATAACATGTATGGCTTGTCGTGGAAAATTATCGTTGTACATAAAATGCATATGAGTTGTTGAGTATGATGGAAATGGTATTGATGGTTATGGAGATTCCTTGTGAATTGTTGTTGTTATTCCTTGAGAATTGTTATTGTTGTTCTTTGTGAATTGTTGTTGTTGTGTTGTTGGTGAAAGGTGATTGTCCGGTGGGATCGGGTTGCGCGCCGCAACACAAAATGATAAATTGTGGGTTGGGGTGATAAGGGTGGCCGAGGTAATAAGGGTGGCCGAGGTAATAAGGCTGGAAAGTGATCGAAATCACTATTGAAATGAAAATATGAGAAAGTTGTGAAATCATTGATGTGAAAATTGTTGAAGGGGAAATGGAGAGATTGTAAATTTTTTTGGCTTGATTGTTTCCTTTCATGTGTATTTGATTGTTGATTCCATTATTACGTGATATTTGTGTATGGTTTGAGTTTGCTTAGGGTAAAGTTTGTTCATACATACCAGTACAATTCAAATGTTCTGACGTCCCTTTTTCCGGGGGCGCTACATTCGTGTTATGATTGTAGGTGGATCAGTAGCAGGTACTCCAGTCCACCGATCGTAGCTCCTCTTCATGTTCCGTCAGCTGTATTGGTGAGCCCCTTTCCTTCGAGGCCCTACATGGCTCATGCCGCTGTTTACTCCGGAGTCTTATTTTGGTTTTTGTATAAGGTATGGCCGGGAGCCTTGTTCCCAGTAGGTACTGTATTATCCTTTTGTATCCTTAGAGGCTCTGTAGACAGGAAATGTGGGTTACGAACTTATATAAAATGTATTTTGCATGTTGGGCGATGTAAGTTGTAAACTGCGCTAAGTAACCATGTTATTATTGTATATTTCGTGAAAGGGTGTTTTAACTATATGGTCTATTTCTTTTGATTAATGAGTAATGAAAACAAGGGGTATCACGTGGGATAGGAAAGGCACCCAGGTCCGCTTGATTGGGGCTACCGGTCGAGCGCCGGTCATGTCCCTCGGTTTTGGGGCGTGACAAACTTGGTATCAGAGCCTAAGGTTTTAAAAGAGTCCTAGGATGTCTCGGAGCCGTGTCTATTAGAGCCCTTCTTATCGGTGTGTTGTCGACCACATCTTTAAGTAGGGGGCTGCATGGACATTTAGGAAATTATCCTCTTCGTCATTCTATATCGTGCGGTGAAGTGAAAAGTGGAAGTATTTATGTCTAACTCGTGCTCTGTTCCGAATTTTTTTCCAGTAATAGCACCTAAGAAGAGAGCTAGACTCGGCCTTGGGGCCAATGCCACCCTGAGTGAGGCTATGACTCGTGTACCTGATGTCGTGGGTGAGAGTGACTCCCCGGCCTTGAACCTACCTGACCCATCTATTCCAGATCAGAGTATTCCTGTTCTAGCTGCGGTACAGGGTGCTACCATCCCTCCCGCCGGTATTCCTGATTCTGATGCAGTTCCAGCTTCCGGTCCCGGGGTTCTAGATGAGGACCTTAGAGGAGCCATCCGTATGTTGACCTAGTTAGTGGCCGCTCAGGCCCAGAGATCTCATGATGCCCCTACATCCTCCAGCGGACAGGGAGATTCTGCCAGTTCCAGAGTCAACCAGTTTTTGCGGTTAGCCCCTCCAGAGTTCTCAGGAAAAGACCCAGAGGCCGATCCGCCGGATTTTCTTGATGAAATGTATAAGACCCTTCGAGTGATGAAGGCTTCAGAGATAGAGGGAGTTGAGTTGGCTTCATACAAGTTGAGGGGAGCGGCGCATTCATGGTTCGAGATGTGGGAGGATTCCCGTGGGGAGGGATGACCTCCGGCTAGATGGGATGAGTTTGTAGATGCGTTCATGGATCGTTTCTTGCCTGCTGAGACGATAGCAGCCCGTGCCACTGAGTTTGAGGTCCTCAAGCAGGGCGGTATGAGTGTTTGGGAGTACCACATAGAGTTCGTGAGATTGTCCAAGTATGCTCCTCAGTTAGTGTCGACCATGGGTGCTCGAGTTCGACGATTCGTTCAGGGCCTTAGTCCCTTGGTGGTAAATGAGGCTGCTACAGCGGCCTTACACTCGGATATGAATTATGGGAAGATTGTGGGATTCGCTCTAGGCCACAGAAGGCTAGGAAGTTGAAGATACGGGCGGAGAGGGAGAGTAACAGTAGGGCCCGATCAGTGGGTCACTCAGGGAGATCAGCTCAGGGGAGAGAGTCATCAGGGCCATCCCAGTCATATGCTCTGTCCTCACCGAGCGCACCACCATCTGTGCACAGTTATCAGCAGGGCAGCCACATGAGATCAGGTTCAGACAGTAGGAGGCCCCATCAGTCCGGTCGTTCGGGAGGGAGATCTCAACGGCAGGGGAGGGTCATGCCCCAAGTGTGGGAGATTCCATCCAGAGACTTGTTATTTAGAAATCCCGGTGTGTTATAGATGCGGGGTGAGAGGTCATATCCAGCGGGACTGTCGTGCGCCCAGTCAGGGCATGGGTAGGGGATTTGCTCAATCATCGGTTCTTCAGCTACCACATCATCCATGCGTCCTCCAGCTCCAGCAGGGCGTGGTGCAGATAGGAGAGGAGCTCGTGGTTGGGGTGGACCTAGCCGGTTTTACGCTTTGAGCGGTCGCCAGAGTGCAGAGGCTTCTCCAGATGTCGTTACAGTATCTTGTCGGTTCAGGCCATTGATTGTTATGCTCTTATTGATCCGGGGTCCTCTTTGTCTTATGTCACCCCATTCATTGCTTTATGTTTTGGGATAGAACCCGAACAGCTTCATGACCGTTCTCCGTATCGATTCCCGGTTGCTGATTCTATCACAGCCTCGCGAGTTTATAGGAATTGTGTTGTCACGGTGTGTGGTCGTTTGTTACCCGGCCGATCTTATCGAGCTTGGAATGGTGGATTTTGATGTGATTATGGGTATGGACTGGCTTTACTCGTGCTTTGCTAAACTTGACTGCCGAACGAGAGTCATGAGACTTGAGTTCCCTAATGAGCCGGTTATCGAGTGAAAGGGGAATGGTGTGGTACCGAAGGGTAGGTTTATTTCCTACCTTAAGGCTTCAAAGATGATTAAGCAGGGGTGTATCTACCATTTGGTCCGGGTGGCGGACACCACTTCAGAGGTGTCTACCCCCGAGTCCGTGCCAGTCGTGAATGAGTTTCTGGAAGTGTTTCGGGACGAGCTTCCAGGAATTCCGCCAGGTAGGGAGATTGATTTCGGGATTGATGTATTGCCAGATACGCAGCCAATATCTATTCCACCGTACATAATGGCTCCAGCAGAGTTAAGGGAGTTAAAGGAGCAGCTGAAGGATTTGTTAGAAAAGGGGTTTATACGGCCGAGTGTGTCGCCGTGGGGTGCTCCGGTTCTCTTTGTCAGGAAGAAGGATGGGTCGCTCCGGATGTGTATTGATTATCGTCAGCTCAACAAAGTCACCATCAAGAATAAATATCCCTTGCCTCGGATAGATGACTTGTTCGACCAATTGCAAGGTGCAAGGTTCTTCTCCAAAATTGATCTACGGTCCGGGTATCACCAATTGAAGGTTAGGGAGCAGGATATTCCCAAGACCGCTTTCAGAACTCGCTATGGTCACTTTGAATTCTTGGTCATGTCTTTTGGGCTAACCAATGCCCCGACAGCTTTTATGGATCTTATGAATCGGGTCTTCAAGCCATTTCTAGACTCCTTCGTGATTGTTTTCATTGACGACATCCTTGTTTATTCACGGAGCCGGGAGGATCATGCTAGTCACCTCAGGGCAGTTTTGCAGACTCTTCATCAGCACCAGTTGTATGCTAAATTTTCGAAATGTGAGTTTTGGTTGGAGTCCGTTGCCTTTTTGGGTCATGTTGTTTCTAGTGAAGGGATTCAGGTAGACCCCCAGAAGATTTCAGCAGTGAAGGATTGGCCTAGACCCACGACCCCGACGGAGATTCGCAGCTTCTTGGGTTTAGCAGGGTATTATCGGAGGTTTGTGGAGGGATTCTCTACCCTCGCCTCCCCATTGACTAAGTTGATACAGAAAGCAGTTAAGTTCCAACGGTCCGACGCTTGTGAGAAAAGTTTTCAGGAATTGAAGTCAAGGTTGACCTCGGCACCAATATTGACCTTGCCGGAAGGCACGAAGGGATTTGTGGTTTATTGCGATGCCTCCAGGGTTGGTTTGGGGTGTGTGTTGATGCAGCATGGGAAGGTTATAGCGTATGCTTCGAGGCAGCTCAAGAATCACGAGAAGAATTATCCGACGCATGATTTGGAGCTCGCGGCAGTTGTGTTTGCTTTGAAAATATGGCGGCATTATCTTTATGGGGTCCATGTGGATGTGTTTTCAGACCACAAGAGTCTCCAGTATTTGTTCAAGCAGAAGGAATTGAATTTAAGGCAGTGACGGTGGTTAGAATTGCTCAAGGATTATGATATGAATATTTTGTACCATCCAGGGAAGGCGAATGTGGTGGCCGACGCCCTCAGTCGGAAGTCTATGGGTAGTTTGGCTCATATGGGAGCGGATCAAAGGCGCTTGGCTCGGGTGGTTTATCAATTGGCCAGTCTTGGGGTTTGCATTTTGGCCTCAGACGGGGGGGATGTTATGGTGCATAATGGGGCAGAATCGTCTCTTGTAGCGGAAGTCAAGGAAAAGCAGTTTATTGATCCAGCATTGGCTCAGATGAAGGAAGCAATTTTGAATAACAAGACTTCGGCATTTTCACTCGGCAGCGAGGATGGTGTATTGCGATGTCAAGGTAGGCTATGTGTTCCGGATGTGGATAAGCTTCGGAGAGGGTAATGGCAGAGGCTCATAATTCCAGGTATTCCGTGCACCCAGGTTCTACGAAAATGTATCATGACCTCAAGGAAATTTATTGGTGGAACGACATGAAAAGGGGTGTGGCGGACCTTGTATCTAAGTGTCGGAATTGTCAGCAAGTAAAAGCAGAGCATCAGCGGCCCAGTGGGTTAACTCAGCTTATGGAAATACCAATGTGGAAATGGGAAATGATCAACATGGATTTCGTGGTGGGGCTACCTCGCACTCAGCGCAAATTCGACTCAATTTGGGTAATAGTGGATCGACTCACCAAATCAGCTCACTTTTTGCCAGTCAAGTCCACCGATACTGCAGAACAATATGCTAAGTTATATATCAAGGAAATACTAAGGCTTCATGGCACTCCACTTTCTATTATCTCAGATTGTGGGGCCCAGTTCACAACTAATTTTTGGAAGAAATTTCAGCAAGGTTTGGGTACTCAGGTGAATCTCAGCACAGCTTTCCATCCACAGACTGACGGTCAAGCAGAACAGACTATTCAAAAGCTTGAAGATATGTTGCGGGCTTGTGTCTTGGATTTCAAAGGTAATTGGGATGATCACTTGCCCCTTATAGAATTTGCTTACAATAACAACTTTCATGCTAGTATTCAGATGGCCCCATTTGAGGCATTGTACGGAAGGAGGTGTAGGTCTCCGATTGGATGGTTTGAAGTGGGGGAAGAAGAATTGATAGGGCAAGATCTTGTGCACCAGGCTATGGAGAAAGTTAAAGTCATTCAGGAAAGGATGAAAACTGCTCAGAGTCGCCAGAAATCCTATGCGGACGTTCGTCGAAGAGAACTGGAATTTCAAGTGGATGATTAGGTGTTCTGAAGGATATCTCCTATGAAGGGAGTCATGCAATTCGGGAAAAAGGGGAAGTTGAGTCCTAGGCATGTCGGGCCGTGTCGGATCGCTCAACGGATAGGGCAGGTGTCTTATAGGCTGGAATTGCCTCCTGAAATGTCATTAGTGCACCCGGTGTTCCATGTGTCCATGTTGAAGAAGGTGGTTGGGGATCCATCCACCTTTGTTCCAGTCGAGACTATCGAGGTTAATGAAGAGTTGTCATATGAAGAGGTTCCGGTTGCTATTCTTGATAGGCAAGTTCGTAAATTGAGAAATAAGGAAGTTCCTTCAGTTAAAGTATTATGGCGAAGTCAACTAGTTGAGGAAGCCACATGGGAAGCGGAAAAGGAAATGAAGGAAAAATATCCCCATCTGTTTGAGCAAGTCTAGTAGTAATCATGCTAACTCTTATCCCTAAACAAACTGATGTTGTGTTCAATCTTGTACAAAGACGACCCATCTTTTTTTTCCTAGATGCCTTACTATTGAAATCCCTCTAGTGGTGTAATAATGGTATGTGTTGTGATTGTTCAAGTCATGTGAACCTCTTTTTGGTAAATGAAAGTTTTATACAAACTCACGTAACAAGTAAGCAACTAATGGTAGTGTAGATTGGTAATGATTTAATTACATGCATGTAGTATGTTGAAGCGGTTAAATTATGCGGGACTCATTGAAGTGACCAATTTATGTGCAAAATGTAGCAAGTGATTGAATATGTGCAATTGTTAAGATAATGAATTGTATACCAGCTGTAGGGATAGTTGTAATTGAGTAATGGTGCTTGGAATTGTGTTTCGGGGGCTCTCTAACAGGTAGATATGTCCAAATTACAAAGGAAACTCTGGCAAAATTTTTCTAAAATATGGGAGTTAGTGAAATTGGGAGTCTGCATATCTTTCAAGACCAACTGATTTTTTTACAAAATCCTCATTCGAGGACGAATGATTTCAAATGGAGGAGAATGTAAGGCCCCGTGAAATATGTGTTCTCAAAACCCAGTAGCTCGTAGGGTCAGGGTCCGGATATGTGTTGGGAATGTGTAAAAATCAAGTGTTTAAACTGATCTAAGTGTTTAAAAATCAAAGAACCAAGTTTTTTCCACAAGAGTGCTATTTTGCGGTCCAGGATGCGGTCGCAAATCAAGTATGCGGACCGCATTTTCGCCGCATAATAAGTCAGTGGTTTGGTTAACATTAAGGTCAATATGTGGTCCATTATGTGACCGCATAAGTGATATGCGGACCGCATTTCCACAGCAAAGTGAGTCAGCGTGTCAGTCAAATTTGAGGTAAAAAATGCGGTGCATTATGCGACCGCAAACCGTGTATGCCGACCGCATTTCCGCTGCATACCCAAACAGTGGAATCAGGTTTTTGGAACACTTTTGGCGGTCCATTCTGCGGACCGCATTTCGGATCTGCGATCGCAAAGTGCGACCGCAGACCTGACTCGGACTCCTAATTTTCTAAATTTTAAACCCAACCCCCTTTTTAATAAAACACCCCAACCCCCTCATTTTAACAAGTTTCTGAACAAAATAAGAGAGAGGAAGAGAGGGTTCTTGAGAGAGAAAGTCACCTTCTTCAAATTTGACTCTTCGAAACTATCCGGGCCGGGAAATTTCAGAGCGATTATCTTCATCCCCATTCTTGCAGGTAAAATACCTAACCCATTTTCATAAGTCTTCAGGTTTAATTAAGGGGGGGGGGAAGTCTCATGCATTGATTCTTGATAATAGAGGTTGAAACATACATGCATGCCTTCTAAAACCTAAAATCTAGAAAGAGGAATTGGGTAGGAGTAAAGAATCATACAAAGGAGGGTTAGCAATCGAAATGTGCTCGAGTTGTGATTGTGAACTTTGATTCTAAGAAATATGTTTTAATTTGTGCATTAGATTGACGTTGCTAGACTTTTGGTGAAGTTGAAAGTAGAAATTAAAAGGGAATTCGGCTCCAGGTATGTATGGCTAACTTTGACCTTTGTAAAATCACCTTGTTTGGTGTTTGAGTGCTTGGTATGTTATTTCTACGTGGATTGCCTGTGAAATTCTTGTGATTATGTACAGTTGAGTGTTTGTGGTTATGTCTTTCGATATGATGGTGTAAGTAATTGGCAATGAACCAGGTATGTGATTGTTAATCTGCTATGTGGTAAGAATTGTGAAACAAATGATGGAAGGAAATAGTAATTGATGCAATCGGAACAACTGTGGTAATAACATGTATGGCTTGTCGTGGAAAATAATCGTTGTACATAAAATGCATATGCGTTTTTGAGTATGATGGAAATGGTATTGATGGTTATCGAGATTCCTTGTGAATTGTTGTTGTTATTCCATGAGAATTGTTGTTGTTGTTCTTTGTGAATTGTTGTTGTTGTTGTTGTTGTGTTGTTGGTGAAAGGTGATTGTCCGGTGGGATCGGGTTGCGCGCCGCAACACAAAATGATAAATTGTGGGTTGGGGTGATAAGGGTGGCCGAGGTAATAAGGGTGGCCGAGGTAATAAGGGTGGAAAGTAATCGAAATCACTATTGAACGAAAATATGAGAAAGTTGTGAAATCATTGATGTGAAAAATGTTGAAGGGGAAATGGAGAGATTGTAAATTTGTTTGGCTTGATTGTTTCCTTTCATGTGTATTTGATTGTTGATTCCATTATTACGTGATACTTGTGTATGGTTTGAGTTTACTTAGGGCAAAGTTTGTTCATACAAACCAGTACAATTCAAATGTACTGACGTCCCTTTTGCCGGGGGAACTACATTCGTGTTATGATTGTAGGTGGATCAGTAGCAGGTACTCCAGTCCACCGATCGTAGCTCCTCTTCATGTTCCGTCAGCTGTATTGGTGAGCCCCTTTCCTTCGGGGCCCTGCGTGGCTCATGCCGCTGTTTACTCCGGAGTCTTATTTTGGTTTTTGTATAAGGTATAGCCGGAGCCTTGTTCCCGGCAGGTACTGTATTATCGTTTTGTATCCTTAGAGGCTCCGTCGACAGGCAATGTGGGTTACTAACTTATATAAAATGTATTTTGCATGTTGGGCGATGTAAGTTGTAAACTGCGCTAAGTAACCATGTTGTTATTGTATATTTCGTGAAAGGGTGTTTTAACTATAAGGGATATTTCTTTTGATTAATGAGTAATGAAAACACGGGGTATCACGTGGGATAGGAAAGGCACCCAGGTCCGCTTGACTGGGGCTACCCGGTCGAGCGGCGGTCATGTCCCTCGGTTTCGGGTCGTGACATTCTATTTCAATCATATGAACACTTCCACCCTTTTGGTCTGGTAGAGGGTTGCTGCGGACGTTCGGAGTAGGCTCCTTTGCAACGATAATCTTGTTATAAATTAAAGCCTGGATCTTGTCCTTCAAGGAGCGACACTCATCAATACTATATCCCTTCATGCCAGAATGATATGCACAGGTTTTGTTTGGGTTAATCCACTGGGAAGGGTTTTCTGGAGTTATGGCAGGGACAGGGGTGACATAACCAGCGGCTTTGAGTCTTTCGTACAGCTGGTCGATTGGCTCGGCAATGGCGGTGTATTGTTTGGGAGGTCTGCTGTCAAAATTTGGTTGGGGTCTAGGAAAGTGTTGGCGAGTAGGAGGTGATTGATAGTGGGATGGTTGAGTGTTGTAGGCTTGGTAGACTTGTGCGGGTTGGGATATTTGGGTGAAGTGGGTTTGTATGTGGGAGGTGGAGGTGATTGATAAGTAGGTGGTGGAGCTTGGTAGGAAGGTGCGAGTGCTTGGAAATTTGGAGTGGGTTGATATGTAAGTGGAGATATCGGGTAGGTCTGATATTTCACTGGTGATTTGGTTCTCTGTGCAACCATTACGGCACTTACGTCCCTCTTCTTGGATGTACCACCAGACTGCAGAGTCTTATTGGTGGCTTACAAAGCTTCAAAGTTAGTGACCATGCCACTTTTGATGCCCTCATCAATCCTTTCTCCCAGCCTGATGATGTCAGAAAATTTATGGTTCTCGATCAGCATCAATCTTTCATAGTATTGCGGATCCTGAGCCCTGACAAAAAACTTGTTCATCTGTTCTTCCCCTAAAGCAGGTCGAACCTTAGCAGCCTCTGACCTCCAACGAGTGGCATACTCGCGGAACGTTTCTGTAGGTTTCTTCTTTAAATTCTGAATGTAAAACACATCTGGTGCATTCTCCATGTTGAACTTGAACCTGTCCATGAAGTCGGACGCCATACTAACCCAGTTTGACCACTTCTTGGGGTCTTGGTTAATGTACCAAGACAGAGTATCTCCTTTCAAGCTTCTCATGAAAAGCTTCATTCGAATTCTCTCATCTTTTTCCCTACTCCGACCAACTTGTCGTAGTATGTCCTCAAGTGTACCCTGGGATCTCCTGTACCATCAAACATTTCAAACTCGGGAGGTTTGTACCCCTCGGGCAGTTCGACATCTGGTTGAATGCAAAGGTCTTCGTAATTCAGTCCCTCGATCCCCTTGCTTCCTTCAACACCCTAGCTCGGCTACTCAGCTTCTTGAGTTCTGCGGCCAGATTCTTGATAAGAGAGTCTTTGTCATCAAACTCAGGTGTTCTTGAGGCGGGCTGAATGGGGTGTGGTATGGTTTCCACATAGATCTGGGTGTTGTGGTGATGATCATTTGTGGAGTTCAATGGTTCGGGGATGAGCAGTGGGGAGTTGCTTGAAGTGTGGCATGTGTTGCAGTGGTGATGGGGAGTGGGTTGGTTTTATGGCTTCAGGATGTTTTAAGGAGGTATGGGATTTTGAGTGTTGGGGAAGCTGATATCCGGGGTAGTGAGGGAAAATGACAAGTTTGCCAAGTTCCGAACTTGGTCCAATTCTTCCTGAAATTTCAATAACTTTTGTTCGAGCTGGGAGGCACTTTCCTTGGAAACCTGAATACCCTGAGAAGTCTCTACCCTTTCAACTGAGCTCTCCTTTCTGATGTTGCTCAAATCTTCCATCTTTCCTTTGTTCTTGTTTCTGATAGGACTCAGAGGAGGAGGAGGCGGAGGACCCTTGGATCTTGTGGAATATGATGACGATGCCAGAGTGCACGAACTAACCTTTGGGGAGGGGAATAAGCAAAAGTAAAAACAAAAGGTAACAAGTTAGTAGGGATCGTGAGAAGAAAACGTTGCAATATTTAAACACATAGTGTAAGAATATAAATTGTGTCCTAAATTGGGAGCCTCGTTGTGCCCGAGGTAGGCCTAGCGACAAGTAATTTTGGCGAACTTAGAATGCTAAATGTCTCATTTTATTGATAAAAACTTAGACGAATCCAAAAACGACACTAAATAACAGGAAATAAAAGTGCCACTAGTGGCCATAGGCCTTATTACATTTGTAAAGCAAAAATAAACTCCTATCTACTTGGTCCCAGAAGGACCTTCCCCAGACTCGGCATTGTTGGCTCCCTCGTACAGTTCTCCCAGCTCGCACAATCCTAGCAACAAGTAGGCCCTCGCCAGATGTCCGCCTTCATTTCCTTCAACAACCCGGCAATCTTCAACCCTCTTCAGGAACTTCTTTTCCAGCTCCACTATGCCCCGCTCCAAACAGATCAGTCGTTTGTTGGCGCTGACAGCCATATCTTTCCATTCTCCAATTAGCTTTTGATTGGCTTCTTGTATTTCACGGTGCTCATTTTCACATTCCCGCATCCTCTTACGCAGTTGGTTGTACTTTACCTGTGCTTCAGCCTTTTCATCCATAATCCTGTGACCTCGAACAAATCCGGGCTGACCTAAATCGTTGTGATTGTCCTCCAGCCAGCCTAGATAGTGTGGAGTACAACTAGCATGGTAGCACTCTGGCTCGATGGTGTCTCTTTCGAAGACAATTTTGCTATGCCACATATGCTGAGCCTTGCACCTGTGCGGACTATCGTCGTTCTGGAAGTCAGCCCGGAAGTGACTCATCTTGTCGACCCTTGGTATAATCTGCTTCCTACCAGCCTGTCTCATAACTCGAAGAGGGACATAAGGGTAGGTCCCCCTCAAACCGATCAATATTAGAAATGGCGCATCCCTAGATCGAACGATGAATTCTTCAGTAGGGAACCAGTCGAACATCCATTGCACTCGGTCCTCAGTCAGATTATCAAAGAATTCGACCCATTCTCTAGCATTTTCCGGTTGGGCGAACATGTTGGGCATGTAATTCATTCGCTTCGGGTGATGAAAGGCGATATGATCGTCCCAGTCTCTAAGATGGATTTCCTGTCGGTATTCACCCTTTTGGAGATGTTCCATGAGCCAAAGTTGAAGTAGCAGATTGCAACCCTCGAAATGTTTGGCTCCTTGTTGACACCTTTCTAGGGCTCGGTATATTTCTGCAACGATCATTGGAACGAGACTGAATGGTTGTCCGTCAATTCCTTCCATTAGAGTTTTGGTGTCCATACCTATCCTCCCATGGATTCTTGCTTTCTTCATTGGAAACACTATCATCACCAAGAAACAGAACATGAAGACAAAGACCCTTCGATGGATATGCCCCAATGATGTAAGGGCGAACTCGTCAGGATAAGTACGGTAAGATTTGCTGTGACCGTACCTTTCGTACAGATAGTCAAAGGGAACTTCCAATCCTTCAAATATGTCAAGTCAGGATTCTTCTTTAGACCCATCATTTTGAGAAAACCTCTACCTTTGCTGTTTTCCGGCATCAACAAACCCGGAGTTTCCCATGGTATTCCAGCCAGTCCTCCTATCTCCTCAAGCAAAGGTGTCATCTCAATGTCTCCGAAGCGGAATACCGACCTATCACAGTCCCAAAATAGAGTGGCAGCTTCTATGATTTTGTTGTCGAGTTGAATTTCTAGGAGGGAACCAACCTCCACCCGAGAAGCCCATGGGATCCGGGTAGGTTTCCTAGATATTTTCGGACAAGAGCTTGATCGCTGGAATGAAGATCTTCCCACCATCTTAACAATCTGGGGCGAATGTTGGTGACCATGCCGAATCTGGGGACCTCGTGCCTCATTTCAGCAAGACAAAAGTGTTAGACCCTTACCCCCACCATACTCGACTATTTAATATCAACAATTGGCATAAGGAGCATTTAGTTCTCCAAATGAATGCACAGAACGTGGTAGTGTCCGTTTGGGTTTCAAGGAAACCCAGTGGACTTTGGATAAGGCTATCTTAAAGAGTCATTATGCAGACAACATAACTGACTCGGCTAGGTTTGACAATGATGCATGCACAATTAAATAGAGTAGGGTTTCTATGGGGTTTTAGACCGGTACCCTTGAGCGGACAACTCAAGAGGGAAAGGCGCGGAACCGTCGACTATACCGTTGATTGACTGGTTTTACCGCAAATATGCCTTTGCCGGATTTAGGGGGTGATAATATCGGAAGAGCGCAACCACTCATTATAAGCGTTGCTATGGTATTTTGTTTGGCACGAGTGGAATATGATGTTGAAAAAATGAAATACAATAATTAACAAATTGTCAGGTACTTTCACGTTCATAAAGTAATGATTACAATAATTACTCGTAATTACAACAGTATTGAAGGAAAGCGGTAAAAGAAAGCATTAAAGAAAAGAAACAAAGAACCAAGTTAGTTTCGTAGTAGAAGAAAGAATAAATACTTAAAGGCATTTAAACAAGTAAAGAAATGTAAAGAAACATAAAGTCACAAATAGCATGAAATGATAAAAGCCTTAAAGAAATCCCCAGCAGAGTCGCCATGTTGTCGATGCCCCCTTTTTCCAAAGGCGAAATCGGTTTTACGACATTTGGGCGGACAACTCTATTCCTTTTGGGAATTTGGTGTTGAGATTTAGAAGAGTCGCCACCTAATGATTAAGTGCATTAGGACACTAAGAATTTAAAAGAAAGAAGAACTAGAGAATGGGTAAGGGCTTGAAATTATCTCAGCGGGAAGGTGTTAGGCACCCCCCAAGATCCACTAGTGTGGTTCCCGGCCATGTTACAATTGTGACTTTAAAACAAGTAAACATACAAGACATTTTTCACATAACGATTACAAGTAGGAATGTATAAAGGTTAAATAAACATGCTGAAGTCAGGAAATAGGTGGTTTCATAGTTGTTTAAAAGAATGTATAAGTGCAGAAAAATAAGGATCAAATAACGAGTGCAAACAATCAGACAAAAGAAGTGAAATGGGTGGAAGTTTAAAAAGAAAACAATGCTGGAAATTCAAAGAGGTTTTAAATGATTTGAAGCGAAATACAAGGTTTAAAGAGCTGGAAACTGACAGTTTAAAGAAAATAATAACGAAAGTACATAAGGAGGAGGGGGGTCCTAGGTTTATAAATAACATGGATCATCCACGCAACACCCGGTAACCAATTATACGCGTGGTGTTATCGCGTGATCATCATATCCATGTCTACCCTTCCCACCTCATTAAGGTATTAAAGCGTGGAATAGTATCGTTACTTATTGCATGCTATTACCCGTCCCGATCCTATCAGTCCCGGAGGCATTGAGACTACTAATCCTAAAGGGGAGGGAGTTGGGGCTTTTCAGAAGTTTTAAAAGGATAAAAAGTCTAGGCGACAAACAAAAATACATAATCAAATAGGGGAGAAGCAAACAGCAGTTAAGGCTCAAACAGGCCTCCTCACTTAAAGGCAAATATATAACATGACTTCAAATACTAGTTATGGTCTGAATTAAATTTAAAAGCGTTAAGACAGGTTGATTTATCACATATTTCTCAGATGAGGAGTCCGAATTAGCCTTGTCTGGTTGTAGTTATCAGAGCTGACACAGTTAATTAAAACCTAATGGTTTACCTAAGTGAGACCTATAGGCATGATATCTAGCGGAGCGTACTGATTTTAAAGAAAGGATCACTGGTTTTATAGACAAAAGATCTGCAGATTTTAAACGAACTTATGACTGGTTTTAAACGTATAGATAAAATAGACGAGGCTGATTCGATTGAATATTCCTATAGGCAAGTTATCTAAGCGTTATTGGTTTTAAACGATTACGTAGATGCAAGAGTCCTATAGGCATGGTATCTAGAATGAAGTTGATTATTATTAGACCTATGATTGTTTGCCTAATGACAGGTATATGCAGAAGTGCAGAAAAGAAAC
>NW_017677925.1:0-18052 GCF_001879085.1 Nicotiana attenuata
ATCATATTTTACGAGATCCAGGGGCCCTCCACCTACTCCTCCTCCCAGTCTTGTCAGACACAAAAACAAAGGAAAAATGGAAGATTCGAACAACTCAACTGAACGGGTAGAGATCACTCATGGTACTCTGGTCCCCAAGGAAAATGCATCCCAACTAGAACAAAAGCTGTTGAAGTTTCAGGAAGAACTTGATTAAGTCCGGAATCTGGCAAATCTGTCATTTTCCCTCACCACTCCAGAGGTTACTTTCCCAAATACTCAGAATCTTGTACCTCCGCAAAACATCCCATAGCAACAAAACCATCCCGCTCCTCACCACCACTGCAATACCTGCCATACCTCAAATAACACCACACTGCTCATCCCAGAACTCCAAAACTCCACAAATGACCACTGCCACACCCAACATAATACCCCCATCTACGTGGAGACTGTGCCACACTCCACCCAACCCATCTCAAGCACACCCAAGTCCGATGATAAGGACTTGCTCATCAGAAATCTGGCCGAAGAGCTTAAAAAGTTGACTAGCAGAATTCAAGGCGTTGAAGGTGGTAAGGGAATTGAGGGGCTAAACTATGAAGATCTTTGCATACAGCCCGATGTCGAACTGCCCGAGGGGTACAAACCTCCCAAGTTCGAGATGTTTGATGGTACAGGGGACCCAAGGGTCCACTTGAGAACATACTGTGACAAGCTGGTCAAAGTGGAAAGAGACGAGAAAATCCGCATGAAGCTTTTCATGAGGAGCCTGAAGGGAGACGCTTTATCTTGGTACATTAGCCAAGATTTAAAGAAGTGGTCAAACTGGGTAAGCATGGCGTCTGATTTTATGGACAAATTCAGGTTCAACACAGAGAATGCACCAGATGTGTTCTATATTCAAAACTTGAAGAAGAAACCCACAGAGACCTTCCGTGAGTATGCTACTCGATGGAGATCAAAAGCTACTAAGGTTAGGCCTGCTTTGGAAGAAGAGCAAATGAACAAATTCTCCATTCAGTCCCAAGACCCACAGTATTATGAGAGACCGATGATGATCGAAGGCCACAAATTTGCTCACATTATCAAGCTAGGAGAAAGGATCGAGGAAGGCATCAAGAGTGGTATGGTTACGAACTTTGAAGCCTTGCAAGCTTCCAATAAGGCTTTATAGTCTGGTGGTAAATCCAAGAAAAGAGACGTAGGTGCTGTAATGGTTGCACAGAGGACCAAATCCCCTATCAAATACCAAACCTACCCAATTCCTCCACTCACCTATCAACCTACTCCGAATTACCAAGCACCCTCACCCTCTTACCATGCTCCACCACCCACTTATCAGTCATCTCCACCTCCTGCATATCAGCCCACTTCACCCAAATTCTCCCAACCAGCACATGTTTACCAAGCCTACAACACCCAACCATCCCACTATCAATCACCTCCCCCACGTCAAAACTTCCCTAGACCTCGACCAAATTTTGACTGCAGGCCTCCCAAATAGTATACCGCCATTGCTGAACCAATTGACCAGCTGTACGAAAGGCTCAAAGCTGCTGGTTATGTCACCCCTATCCCTGCTATAACCCCTGAAAACCCTTCCCAGTGGGTCAGTCCAAATAAATCCTGTGCATACCATTCCGTCATGAAAGAACATACCATTGATGAATGCCGCTCTCTGAAAGATAAGATCCAGACTTTGATTGATAACAAGATCATTGTAGCAAAGGAGCCAGCTCCGAATGTCCGTAATAACCCTCTGCCAGACCACAAGGGCGGAGATGTTCACATGATCGAGATAGAAGATGACTGGGACCCCAAGGGATCAATCGGTTTAATCACAGAAGGCGACGATCCAAAGAAGCCAGTAGTCACCCTTAATCCGATTGTGATCCAGATTCATCCTTCTAGGGACGCCGAGGTAAACATGTCCATGCCACTCGAGTTTGAAGCACCACCCTCTGCAAAGACGCCAGTGCCGATTGAGGTTGAGTTTATGTCACCAGCAAACGCACCTACACCCTTTAAAGTTGCAGTTTTACCGCCTAAGGGGCCTGCTTCCTTTGGAGTAAAGATGGCCACGCCAATTCCAGTGGCAATGTCGGCAGTAACGCCATTCCACACAAATGCCATACCTTGGGACTACACTGCCGAGGCCAGAAAAAAAGGGAAGGTCAAGTTTGGGGAAGCCGTTGCGGCACAGGGTATGACAAGAACCAGCAGGGTTTATACCCCGGAGCATTTGGCCGAGTCAAGCAAACAGGACTCTAGTCGGCCAACCATCACTGAAACTGGGCCCGACAATCTCTGGAGAAAGATACAAGCCAAAGAATACTCAGTCATTGATCAGCTGAACAAAATACCGGCACAGATCTCTATCCTTGCTTTGCTACAAAGTTCTGATGCACACATGAATGCCTTGATAAGAGTGTTGAGTGAGGCATATGTACCAAGTAACATCACCGGCGGAAAGATGGCTAACATGGTAGGCCAGGTATTGGAAAGTCACAAGATCACTTTTCACGAAGATGAGTTGCCGCCAGAGGGGTTGAGTCACAACAAGGCATTGCACATCACCGTGCAGTGCAAAGATTATTTTATCACCAGGATCCTGATTGACGGAGAGTCCACCCTCAACATTTGTCCGTTGGTGACACTCAGGACATTAGGAAAGGGGCTGCATGAGATCAAGGACGGGGCCATCAACGTCAAAGCTTTCGACGGATCCCAAAGGTCCACTATTGGGGAAATTAGCTTGTGTTTGCAAATGGGGCCTACTTGGTTTGATGTTGATTTTCAAGTGATAGACATGCCGGCATCTTACAATTTGCTATTATGACAACCATGGATTCATGCCGCTGGGGCTGTAGCATCAACACCACATCAGGCAGTGAAGTTTGAGTGGAACCACCAAAAGGTGATCATTCACGGCGACGGTAGCAATCCCATATACAGTCGCCAGACTATCCCGGCAATAGGAGGCAGAAGAAGGATAGGCGGGGAAATTTACCACCACATCGAGCGAGTCAACGCCGTTGATAAGGATAAGTGGTGGGACAACAAAATTGAAAGCATATTGAACTGGAGTGGATATGAACCCGGCAAGGGACTTGGCAAGAACCTTCAAGGAATCGCTAAGCCCATCAAGCTCAAGAAACATGGCACCACCTTCGGATTGGGGTATGAGTATACCTGGAAAGAATTCAACGACTGGCCGCCACCATGGCGCGATCCTTACTACCCATTGGAGCAGCCAATACCCTGCTTGGAGCAGACCTTCCAACCAGCCTATGTTATCTATGGGTCAGAAGAAGAGGAAGCACTGGCAGCAGTGGGGAATTTGTTCCTGGAAGACAATGATATGGATTGTTGTGTCATTCTCGAGGAAGAGGCGGAGGAAGGCCCTTCCATACAGGCTGTAAGCAGAGGAGCATGCCTCAATAACTGGACCGTCAGAACCACCAGAGCCCGGCGAGCCTCGGGGTAGCAAGGCTGAACAAGCGTCATGCACTATTTTCTTTTATTTTACTAGTTGACTTTCCTTTCGCATTTTAAATTTCGCAAGAAAGAGCTCCAATATTCAAAAACAGTTATGGAATTTATCAAAGCATTTCGGTTTTCTTATAAATCTTGCTCTTATTATTTTCTCTCATTACTTTATTTATACAGCATTACTATTACTTATCTTGATGAACCAATAACTGTGACATGCAATGAGACAACGCAACAAACAGACATAAACTCAGAGGAAGATGACATACCGGAAGAGATCGTTAAGGAAGTCGAGAATTTTGAAAATAGGCCAAAGTCTAACTTGGACGAGACCGAGATTGTTAACCTGGGAGATGTAGAAAACGTCAAAGAAACACGAATCAGCGTTCACTTATTGTCATCAGAAAAGAAGGAATACACAGAGTTTCTAAGAGAATATGAGGACATATTCACCTAGTGGTACGATGACATGACTGGTCTGAGAACATCTATTGTGGCACACAAAGTGCCGACTGATCCGACATGTCCACCGGTAAAACAGAAGCTCAGAAAGTTCAAACCTGATATGAGTTTGAAAATCAAGGAATAGGTCACCAAGCAGGTCAAAGACAAAGTTCTCAGGGTAGTGGAATACCCAACATGGTTAGCTAACATTGTGCCAGTGCCAAAGAAGGACGGGAAGGTTAGAGTCTGTGTCGACTACCGGGATCTCAATCGGGCCAGTCCGAAAGACGACTTTCCTTTGCCAAACATACACATCCTGATTGACAATTGCGCCAAGCACGAGTTGTAATCATTTGTAGATTGTTTTGTTGGGTATCATCAGATCTGGACGGATGAAGAGGATGCTGAGAAAACGGCTTTTATTACGCCGTGGGGGGAATGTACCGCTACAAGATTATGCCGTTTGTCCCTAAGAACGCAGGGTCCACCTACATGAGGGCCATGACTACCATTTTTCACGATATGATACACAAGGAGATCGAGGTGTATGTAGAAGACGTCATCATTAAGTCAAAGAAGGCCA
This sequence comes from Nicotiana attenuata, assembly GCF_001879085.1. Classification (NCBI taxonomy): domain Eukaryota; kingdom Viridiplantae; phylum Streptophyta; class Magnoliopsida; order Solanales; family Solanaceae; genus Nicotiana; species Nicotiana attenuata. The sequence goes on from NW_017677925.1 coordinate 4,502, forward strand.
CTGATCACATGGAAGATTTGAGGAAATTCTTCAATAGACTGCGAAGGTACAACCTAAAGCTGAATCTCGTGAAGTGTGCATTTGGGGTTCCAGCTGGAAAATTGCTTGGGTTCATTGTGAGTCTCCGGGGAATAGAACTGGATCCATCAAAGATCAAAGCCATTCAAGAATTTCCACCGCCAAGGAACAAGAAGGACGTAATGAGTTTCTTGGGGAAACTTAACTACATCAGCCTGTTCATAGCACAATCTACAGTTATCTGCGAGCCAATCTTCAAGATGTTGAAGAAGGATGCCGCCATCGAATGGACTGATGACTGCCAGAAAGCTTTCGACAGAATCAAGGAATACCTGTCCACACCACCAGTCTTGGTCCCGCCTGAGCCAGGTAGACCTCTGCTTCTCTACATCGCAGTGTTAGATGGTGCCTTCGGTTGCGTCCTGGGGCAGCATGATGAAACGGGAAAGAAAGAACAGGCCATCTATTATCTCAGCAAGAAGTTCACTCCGTACGAGGCCCGGTATTCTCTGCTAGAGCGTATCTGTTGTGCTCTAACTTGGGTGGCTCAGAAGCTGAGGCACTACTTCTGTGCCTATACTACATATCTCATATCAAGGATGGATCCTTTGAAATACATTTTTCAGAAGCCCATGCCCACCGGCAAGCTAGCCAAGTGGCAAATCCTGTTGAGTGAATTCGACATTGTCTACGTAACTCAGAAAGCAGTTAAAGGACAGGCACTAGCAGATCACCTGGCCGAAAACCCCGTGGATGGAGAATACGAACCCATGAAAATGTATTTTCCTGACGAAGAGGTATCATTCATATGAGAAGATATTGCAGAATCCTATGACGGGTGGATAATATTTTTCGACAGAGCAGCAAATTTCAAAGGAGTCAGCATAGGAGCAGTCCTAGTATCAGAAACCGATCAGCATTATCCGATGTCTGCCAAATTCAGGTTCCCGTGCACCAACAATATGGCCGAATACGAAGCCTGCATCTTAGGGCTCAAGATGTCTATTGACATGAACATTCAAGAATTACTAGTGATAGGATATTCAGATTTGCTTATACATCGGGTACGAGGAGAATGGGCAACCAAGAACTCTAAGATACTCCCGTATCTGCATCACGTGCAAGAACTGAGGAAGAGGTTCACAAAGATGGAATTCCAACACGTTCCCAGAATCCAGAATGAGTTCGCCGATGCATTGGCTACCCTGTCATCCATGATACAACATCCAAACAAAAACTTCATTGATCCCATTCCAGTAAAGATCCATGATCAGCCAGCTTATTGTGCCCATGTTGAAGAAGAAGCAGATGGAAAACCTTGGTTTCATGATATCAAGGAATATTTGGCAAAGGGAGAGTACCCAAAACTTGCAAACACTACTCAAAAGCGCTCACTTCGAAGGTTGTCCAACAATTTTTTTCACAGTGGAGGAATCCTATATAGGAGGACTCCTGATTTGGGATTACTAAGGTGTGTCGATGCAAAAGAAGCATCCAGGCTGTTAGAGGAAATTCATGCCGAGACCTGCGGTCCACATATGAACGGTTTTGTTTTAGCCAAGAAAATACTCCGGGCTGGTTACTTCTGGATGACTATGGAGACGGACTGCATCCAGTATGTCAGGAAATGCCACCGCTGTCAGATACATGCAGACATGATAAAGGTACCTCCCAATGGGCTTAATGTGACGAGCTCACCATGGCCTTTCGCCGCTTGGGGAATGGATGTTATTGGACCAATCGAACCTGCCGCATCCAACGGGCATAGGTTCATCCTGGTAGCAATCGACTACTTCACCAAATGGGTTGAAGCAGCATCTTACAAAACAGTGACTAAGAAAGTCGTGGCAGACTTTGTCTGCGACCGCATTGTTTGTCGATTCGGGATTCCAGAGTCAATTATCACTGATAATGGCTCCAACCTCAACAGTGACCTGATGAAGGCCATGTGTGAAACCTTCAAGATCAAACACAAGAATGCAACAACCTACAGACCTCAGATAAACGGAGCCGTAGAAGCCTCCAATAAGAATATCAAGAAGATGCTGAGGAAAATGATAGAGAAGCATAAACAGTGGCACGAGAAGCTATCATTTGCTTTATTGGGGTACCGCACCACATTCTGCACATCAACCGGGGCAACCCCCTATATGTTGGTTTACGGTACAGAGGCAGTCATTCCCGCCGAGGTAGAATTTCCCTCCTTAAGAATCATATAGGAAGCAGAACTCGACGATGCAGAGTGGGTGAAAAGTCGTTACGAGCAGCTAGCTCTTATAGATGGGAAGAGAATGAATGCAGTTTGCCACAGTTAGCTTTATCAGAACAGAATGTCCAGAGCCTTCAACAAGAGAGTCAAGCCGAGACAGTTCACAACGGGGCAGCTGGTACTAAAGAAAATCTTCCCGCATCAAGATGAAGCCAAAGGGAAATTCTCTCCCAACTGGCAAGGTCCATACATGGTTCACCGGGTTCTGACAGGAGAAGCCCTTATACTTGCAGAAATGGACGGAGAGGTTTGGCCAAAACCGATCAATTCAGATGCAGTCAAGCGCTACTATGTGTAATCTTATGTTTTCCTATACGATGTAATTTGAGCTACGTTCGACCTGATTCCCGTTTAAGAGGGGATACGTAGGCAGCCTTATGGGTTCGGTCACAATTCAATAAAATTTTCATTTTCCCCACAATTGGAAACTGAGGCAGAATTTTGAGGAGGACCCTCAAAATTCCGAAGTAATTTTAGCCAGTCATCGCAAGTAGCCGTCAGAGGCATCAACCCATTAAACTAGGGAAGAATTTTGAGGAGGACCCTCAAAATTCTGAAGCAGAAAAGGTTGCAATGTCCTGAACCATGTCACAGTCGTCGGTTCATCTAAAAAGCTATTTCTTAACTCATATTTTTACAAACTCATGCATGTTTATTATTGAAATCGCTTTGTTCAGCAACGCTATCCCAGTAATACATATCGTATCACCAGACCAAAGCCGAACAGGTCAAGCAAGGCCAGCAAGAATACGAACTAACCTCCCCTCTACAAAACTCACGATTTTTCTTTGGATGCAGGCATTTGGATTACGAAAGCATATGATATACTATACACCCACAAGACAAACATTGATTCATGAATTGCCACACTTCTTCGGTATTCTACATCCACACACGCCAGTGATACCCCCTGTATCACAGTATCCCCAGCGATCCCAACATCAAAGCTTGTTATCAGCTAAGAAACTCTATTACCATCTACCACTTTATTTTCATTTCTGCATTGCATAAGGCTACCATTCTGCCTTCCGAGACTAAACACTATCTCCATTTGCATTTTTTCTGCATTGCATAAGGCTACCATTCTGCCTTCCGAGACTAAACACTGTCTCCATCTGCATTTTCTGCATTGCATAAGGCTACCATTCTGCCTTCCGAAACTAAACACTGTCTCCATCTGTATTTTCTGCATTGCATATGGCTACCATTCTGCCTTCCGAGACTAAACACTGTCTCCATCTGCATTTTTCGCATTGCATAAGGCTACCATTCTGCCTTCCGAGACTAAACATTGTCTTCATTTGCATGTGCATGGCTGAAAGATCACCGCTTTATTTACGCTTTCATGGGCTGAAAGATCGCCGCTTTATTTACACTTGCATGGGCTGAAAGATCGCCACTTTATTTACACTTGCACGGCTGAAAGATCGCCACTTTATTTACATTTGCATGGCTGAAAGATCGCCACTTTATTTACATTCGCATGGCTGAAAGATCGCCACTTTATTTACGCTTTCATGGGCTGAAAGATCGCCACCTACTGCATTTCATGGGCTGAAAGATTGCCAAATTATCTGAGGGCGTCATTGTTCGGAGGCACCATTTACATAGCCCGAGAACACCATGTCATGGCCTGAAGATCCCTTTAATTTCGCACATCATTATTCAAAGGCATCATGGTTCGGAGGCATCATTCGCATAGCCCGACAGCATCATTTCATAGCCTGCGAATCCTTTATTATATGCTTCATGGCCCAGGACATCATGGTCTAAGGACGTCATCCTAACCGTCCAAAGACAACATTCATGGTCCGAGGGGAACTTGCATCATGTTTAAATTTACGCACAATATATGCTTGTATTTCTTATTTGCAGGTAAGCCGGCGAGCAACGGCCATCTCGGCAGGAGCGATTCCGCTCCAGTGCCCGCAGCCCTACTAAACCTTAACCATTCATCCCAACCTGAATATTGCGTCCGTTCTTGAAAAGCTTCCATCGGCATATTCCGCCGACAGATCCCGAACTACATATGGCCTGATTCCTGTAAAATCAGGGATATGTAGGCAGCTCAGAAGCTGGAGCACGGCCAAATTTCTTCAAAATATTTCGTTCGGTCAAAATTGGTCATCCTGTCTTTACCCGACAACTCTTTCATCCTTCCCGGGTAAAGAGGGGCAGCTGTTGATACCCAATTTTTCCCTATATATTTTTTATATGCAAAATATCTTTAAAATAGCATATATACGCATATATACGCATATATAAGTATATCCAAGCATTTTACTATTTTTTTCCCATGATTTTAAGGTTTTTAAAATGATTTATTTCCCTTTTTCATCCATAAAAACCCAATGATTGTTTCCGAAATTATTATTCTTTGGTAATTTACTTATTGGAATTTTATATTTATATTAAAATATAGCTATTATGTTTTTTGCACATTTTTTACAAATCTATTTAGTATTTTAAAAGCTAAATTGCGTATAATTGCAACATTAGCCTATTTTAAGATTTAATTGCGTTTATAATTATAAAATTGGCTCCAGTATTTTTAATATAATATTTATATATTATTAATTAAATTAGTACCTTTAATTTATTTCTAGAAATTAATTTATTTTTTCTATAAACTAAATAGGGGGAAAATTGGCTATTTAAGTTATAGCCATAATTGGCTTTCGATTGTGGCCAAAATCGGACCAATTCCAGCCCAATTTTATAACTTAAAAACCTGACCCACACCCCATTGACCCTTACCCGAACCCGGAACCCACCTACCTATTTTAATCCTGACCGTTGATCTCCCAGATCAACGGTCCAAACAACTCCTTTCCTTTTTAATTTCTAAACGACCCCAACCCTAAACCATTTTACCTAAGATGCCGCCTTCAGATGCTCTCCTCTTCTCTCCTCTCTCAAGACCTAACCCTAAAACGCCGTCAAATTGCCTCCTTCTCCGGCCACCTCCTTTCAACCCCAAGTCTCCGATGGGCCTCTCATCGCCTTGTTCAACATCTCTAGGGCCTTCGAGGATCCTGGGTCGTGTTGATTTGGACCTAGGGTTTCTGGTTCGTTTACTTATGAGTTCTCCGGTGTGATTTTGGGCAAAATCACACCCTATATGTCACGATCAGTGAAGTTTCAACAGGTTCTTTCAACTTCTATTTGGGTTTCCTTTTGAAACCCTAACTCTCTCCTGAATCTCTCAAAACGGTGTTATTTTCATGCTATAAGCATGTTTTCTTCTATGTTCTGCTTATTCTCGAGCTTCTTCTGAAAGATCATCTACTTTGAACCTTTTCCCTTTCTTTGAAAAACTAGGGTTTCTTGGAGTTCTTTTACGCATGTTTCAACCGATTTCTTTATGATTAAACCTTTTCCTTGTTTATTCTGACCGATTTTATGCTCCTACTGCTTTTTTTAGCTTGACTCTGCTAAAAACCCTAATTTCTAAAGATTTTTCTTCGTTTTGGTTATGTGTGTTAGCATGATTTCTTTACTCTGGTTCTATGTGTTAGCATGTTTCTTCGTTTTGATTATGTGTGTTAGTCCGATTTCTTTGCCATGTCTCTATGTGTTAGCATGTTTCTTCGCTTTGATTATGTGTGTTAGCCTGACCTCCTTTGCCTTGGTTCTGTGTGCTAGCCTATTTACCTGATTCTTGTTAATGTCTCGTGGTCACCATGCTTCGAACATGTCCTGCTGAATCTTAGCCTATTTACACCATCTCTGAATGATTGTGTTTGCTCATCTCTTGTTCCCTTCTGTCTATATGGCTGACTTTGTTTGCTACTCTTGTTCATTCGCCTCTATTTATATGTTGAGAATACAGAATCATGACTTCACATGATTGATTCTGATTTTCCTTGATTGTTGGTAATTGAAAGACTTTCTTTCAAAGCCCTAGAATTCTACTCGCCTGTTTAAATTAACTGACTTTGTTACCTTATTTGCTATGGTACCTTGTTATACTGAGCCTTTCCTTAATTGGAATTTTCCTGAATTTGGTCCTAATTGACTACTATATGCATACTGAACCTTGACTCCTTCCTTATTTAATCCTGCACTGATTTTTTCTTCTTGCCTTATATGGTGCTGAATCTTTTCGTTTGATTTTGATTCCCTTAACTAAGGGGAGTACTTCCTTGATTCTCTAATTGATTGATTCTGAGTTCTTAAATTAACATACTACTGTGATTTTTACCTTATTTCACCAGCCACTTTCAACTATAAATACGCTAAGTCTTTCACATGAAAAACGGACAGTCTTCCTGACTTACACTTATACAGAATAATATTCTCTCTTCTTGTCTGCACTGTGGCCTGTTTACAAGACTTGCTATTTTTCTCTACTTGTTTCTTTGAAAACTGTATGTCTGATTTAAGCTTCAGCATCACAACAATGTGTTTATTTATAGTTTGTGTATCCATGTCTATTTGCTATTTCTGTAGAGCTTAATATTTCAATTAGCATGCTGCTTTCTTTCTGTTTGTTTCTGCTATTAATCCCTATTCCCTACCCCTTATGTGTTTGAGCATATGGTTTAAGACATGGCAATATGTAAGTTATTGTCCGTGAATTAAACTTGATCCTTTGGGATCCTAATCTCTAAACAGTGTGTTCTAACAGGTTGTGGGTATGCCAGCATTTCCCATTGCTGGGTATGCCCACCAGCCTGTCTTTGCTTCTTAACCACCTCCTCTATATCCCTATGTGTACTGATTTGAGTTGTTTCCCTTTTCCTTTCCCCCTTTTAGCACTCTGTTTCTACACTTGCCTCTCTCTTAGTCCTAAGTTCTACCCCCTCTTGTGAGCCTTGCTTGGACCTTGAGTTCCCTCTGAACTTGGACACATGAGGGCTGGCCCTTCCACCTGCACTATGTCTTAATTTGGTGATACATTGGGTGTGAGCACTGCACGGAGTCCATTTGAGGCTCTTAGGGAACTCTGACACATCCAAATGGGAGAAAGGCTTTGGATCATGATCTCTTTGGAGTTGGTTTACTTCATACTTCAGACATGAAGTCTGAATCAGGCTCTCCTTGGTTGTTATTTTAATTTCTGATGTATTTTCTTTCATCTTCATTCTGGGCTGTAATATTTTGTAATAAACTCTTGGTATGGCTAGTGAAAAAGGGAGGGGATAGCTATGTATGCGAAGGTAGATAACTTGCTATAGGTGTATTTCTGAATTTCTGCACACTCATATAGATATCCTGCCTATAGGTGTATTTCTGAATTTCTGCACTCTCATATAGATATCCTGCCTATAGGTCATTTCTGAATTTCTGCACTTCTCATATAGATACCATGTCTGTAGGAATTCTGCATTCTCTCATATAGATACCATGTCTATAATTACCTGGAAATCTGAATCGTGCATATGCACAGAGAAAATATGCCTATAAGTACTTTCTGAATCCTGCATATACATTCTTCATCAGGCAATCATGTTTATAGGTCTTAATCAATCAACTTCAACTAGATATCATGTTCATAGGCTTTAAAATGAAATTCAGCACCTAGATATCATGCTTATAGGTTTTCTGCATTTTACCATGTCTGTTAAAAGGGGTTTAAAATCAACACGTATAGAAAGCATGTCTATAGGAGTTATTAATCAAGTCTGAGTCGTTTCACTCGCTTATAAGTCTAAAACCAGTAATAATGATGACCATCAGTTGCACAACTTATGATCTCTTGCTAATACTTGCTTTCTTTAATAACTGACGACTCTTTTAAATCAGTATGTATTCAATTTATTTCATTGTTTCTAAAATCAGTAGATATCATGCCTATAGGACCCTCGTCCAACACCTAGGCAAGCCTTAGGGCTAAAATTATAAACTGAATCAGATTTTATTAGCCACAACCAGCAGGCAGGCCTGATTCGGGCTTCTTATCTGAACTATGTAATAAATCAGTCTGCCTTAACCTTTAAGTTTAATCAGACCATTAAATAGTATGTGTAAGTCATGCTCAATTTTGTGCTTTCTTTGGTTTAAAGGAGGTCTATCTGAGCCCTTCACTTGTTTATGTGCTCTCCCCCAACTTGCTATACGTGTTTTTGTATGCCTTAGAGTTTTTGCCTTTGAAACTATAAACAAGCCTAATATCACTCCCTGTAGGATTAGTAGTCCTAAATGCCTCCGGGACTAATAGTATTGGGGCGGGTAATAGCATGCAATAAGTGAACGAGACCATTTCGCGCTTTAATACCTTAACGGGGTGGGAAAGGGTAGATATGGATATGACCACGCGATAACATCACGTGTAGCCCCTCACTGAGGAGTGATTACCGGAAGTTGTGTGGGGTGATACATATTATTTATAAACCTAGGACCCCCCCCCCTCCCTTTGTTTCTTTGATTCTTTGCTTCTTCTTTTTTTCAAATTGAAAACTATTTCTCTAAAGAAAAATCAGTATCCCTTTCGTTCTTTCTAACTTTGCTTATTTGTAACCATTATGTGAAAATCCCCTCTTACTTGAAGTTTTATTTTCCTACGTGTTATTTGCACTTAAGTCACGACATAGTTTGGTCGGGAACCATACTAATGGATCCTGAGGGGTGCCTAACACCTTCCCCTTGGGATAATTTTAAGCCCTTACCCAATCTCTGGTTACTTGACTCAAACCCTTCTTAGTGTCCTAATGCACTTAAATCATTAGGTGGCGACTCTTCAATTCAAAACCCAATTCCCGAAAGGGAACGAGTTATTTTCTCAAATGTCATAAACCCGATTTCGCGAGAAAAAGGGGGCGCGACACCTTCGCAATCTATTGAAAAACTTCCTCAAATCATCCATGTGATTAGTGGCCTTCTTAGACTTGATGATAACGTCATCTACATACACCTTAATCTCCTTGTGTATCATGTCATGAAAAATGGTAGTCATGGCCCTCATATAGGTGGCCCTTGCATTCTTAAGGCCAAACGGCATCATCTTGTAGCAGTACATTCCCCACGGCGTAATGAAAGCCATTTTCTCTGTATCTTCTTCATCCATCCAGATCTGGTGGTAACCGGCGATACAATCCACGAATGACTGCAGTTCATGCTTGGCGCAATTGTCGATATGGATGTGTATGTTTGGTAAAGGGAAGTCGTCTTTCGGACTGGCCCGGTTGACATCCCGGTAGTCGACACAGACTCTGACCTTCCCATCCTTCTTTGGTACTGGCACAATGTTGGCTAACCATGTCGGGTATTCTACTACCCTGAGAACCTTGGCTTTGACTTGCTTAGTGACTTCTTCCTTGATTTTCAAACTCATGTCAGGCTTGAACTTCCTGAGCTTCTGCTTTACCGGCGGACATGTTGGATCAGTTGGCAATTTATGGGCCACAATAGACGTACTTAGACCAGTTATGTCATCGTACGACCAGGCGAATATGTCCTCATATTCCTTTAGAAATTCTGTGTATTCCTTCTTTTCTGATGGCGATAAGTGGACACTGATTCGTGTTTCTTTGATGTTTTCTGCATCTCCCAGGTTAACAATCTCAGTTTCGTCCAGGTTGGTCTTCGGTCTGTTTTCAAAATTCTCAACTTCTTTAACAATCTCCTCCGGTATGTCATCTTCCTCTGAATCTATGTCCATTTGTTGCGTTGTCTCATTGCATGTCACAGTAATTGGTTCATCAAGATAAGTAATAGTGATGCTGTATAAGTAAAGTAGTGAGAGAAAATAATAAGAGTGTTGATTTATAAGAAAGATCTAAATGCTTTGATAAATTCCATAACTGTTTTGAACATTGAAGATCTTATTGCGAAAATCAAAAATACAAAAGGAAAAATTAACTAGTAAAAATAAAAGATAGCGCATGATGCTTGTTCAGCCTTGCATCCCCGAGGCTTGCCGGGCTCTGGTGGTTCTGATGGTCCATTTGTTAAGGTATGCTCCTCTACATACGGCTTGTATGGAAGGACCTTCCTCCCCCTCCTCCTTGACCACAACACAGCAATCTATGTCATCGTCTTCTAAGAACATGTTCTTAACTGCAGCAAGTGCCTCCTCCTCGTCTGTCCCATAAACAATGTCGGTCTGTTGGAAAGTCTGCTCCAAAGGCGGTATTGGTTGTTCCAACGGGTAGGTCCATGGTGGCGACCAGTTGTTGAATTCTTCCGAGGTATACCCATATCCCAGACCAAAAGTGGTGCCATGTTTCTTGAGTTTTATAGGCTTAGTGATTCCTTGGAGGTTCTTGCCAAGCCCCTTGCCAGGCTCGTACCACTCCAGTTCAATATTATCTCGATCTTGTTGTCCCACCATTTATCTTTGTCAACAGCATTGACTCGCTCGATGTGGTGATAGGTCTCCCCACTTAGCTTTCTTCTGCCTCCGATTGCTCTGGCGACTGTATATAGGATTGCTATCGTCGCCGTGAATGATCACCTCCTGGTGATTCCACTCAAATTTTACCGCCTGATGTAGTGTTGACGCTACGGCCCCAACAGCATGAACCCATGGTCGTCCCAACAGCAGGTTGTAAGATGCTGCCACGCCTATCACTTGAAAATCAACATCAAACCAAGTAGGCCCCATTTGCAAACACAGACTAATCTCCCCAATAGTGGACCTTTGGGAACCGTCGAAGGCTTTCACATTTATGGCTCCATCCTTTATCTCGTGCAGTCCCTTACCCAACGTCCTGAGTGTTACCAGCGGACAAATATTGAGGCTGGACCCTCCATCGATCAGGATTCTGGTGATGAAATAGTCTTCGCATTGCACGGTAATGTGCAATGCCTTGTTGTGACCCAACCCTTCAGGTGGCAGCTCATCTTCATGAAAAGTGATCTTGTGACTTTCCAATACCTGTCCTACCATGTTAGCCATTTCTCCGACGGTGATGTTGCTTGGCACATATGCTTCACTCAGCACCCTCAATAGGGCATTCTTGTGTGCCTCGGAATTTGTAGCAAAGCGAGGATGGAAATTTATGCCGGTGTTTTGTTCAGCTGGTCGATGGTCGAGTATTCCTTGGCCTGTATCTTTCTCCAGAGATCATCCGGCCCGGTCTCGATGATGGGCGGCCGGTTAGAGGCCTGCTTGCTCGACTCAGCCAGATGGTCCGGGGTATAAACTCTACCAATTCTCGTCATACCCTGTGCCGCAATAGCCTCTCCGAACCTAACCTTGCCTTTCCTTCTTGCTTCGGCTGTATAGTCCCATGGGATAGCCATTTTATGGAATAGCGTCATGGTAGACATCGCCACTGGGATCGGCGTGGCTATCTTTACTCCGAACGGAGCATGTACCTTGGGTTGTAAAACTGCAACTTCGAATGGTATAGGTGCATTCGCAGGAGATACGAATTCGACCTCAATTGGCGCTGGTGTCCTTGCAGAGGACGTTGCTTCAAACTCAAGTGGCACGGACATATTTACCTCGGCATCCCTAGAGGGCTGAATCTGGACCACGATCGGATTAAGAGTGATTGGTTTCTTTGGGTCGTCACCTTCTCTGATCAAACCGATCGATCCCTCGAAATCCCAATCATCCTCTATTTCGATCATGTGAACGCCTCCACCCTTGTGGTCCGGCAGAGGATTATTGCGGACATTTGGAGCAGGTTCCTTGGCCACAATTATCTTGCTATCAATTAAAGTTTGGATCTTGTCTTTCAGAGAACGACATTCGTTAATGGTGTGTCCTTTCATACCGGAGTGGTAAGCACAGGATTTATTTGGATTAATCCACTAAGAAGGGTTCTCAGGAGTTGCAGCAGGGATAGGGGTGACATAACCAGCAGCTTTGAGTCTTTCATACAACTGGTCAATAGGTTCAGCAATAGCTGTATATTGTTTCGGAGGCCTTCGGTCAAAGTTTGGTCGAGGTCTAGGGAAGTTTTGGCGTGTAGGAGGTGATTGATAGTGGGATGGTTGAGCATTGTAGGCCTGGTAAACATGTGCGTGTTGGGAATGTCTGGGTGGAGTAGGCTGATATGTGGGGGGTGGAGGTGATTGATAAGTGGGTGGTGGAGTTTGGTAAGAGGGTGAGGGTGCTTGGTAGTTTGGAGTAGGGTGATATGTGAGTGGAGGCATTGGGTAGGTTTGGTATTTGACAGGAGATTTGGTTCTCTATGCCACTATTACGGCTCCTACGTCCCTTTTCTTGGACACACCTCCTGACTGTAAGGCCTTATTTGTAACTTGCAAGGCCTCGAAGTTCGTAACCATACCGTTTTTTATGCCCTCTTCGATCCTTTCTCCCAGCTTGATAATGTCAGAAAACTTGTGGCCCTCGATTATCATCAGCCTTTCATAATACTGTGGGTCTTGAGCCTGGACAAAGAATTTGTTCATTTGTTCTTCCTCTAAGGCAGGTCTAACCTTAGCAGCTTCAGACCTCCAGCGAGTAGCATACTCGCGAAATGTTTCTGTGGGTTTCTTCTTTAGATTTTGAATATAGAACACATCCGGCGCATTCTCCATGTTGAACTTGAACCTCTGTCCATAAAGTCAGACGCCATGCTTACCCAGTTCGACCACTTCTTTGGATCTTGGCTAATGTACCAGGACAAAGCATCTCCTTTCAAGCTCCTCATGAAAAGCTTCATGCGGATTTTCTCGTCTTTTCCTACTCCAACCAGCTTGTCATAGTACGTTCTCAAATGGACCCTTGGATCGCCTGTACCATCAAACATCTCGAACTTAGGAGGTTTTTACCCCTCGGGCAGCTCGACATCGGGCTGTATGCAAAGATCTTCGTAGTTCAGCCCTTCAATTCCCTTACTTCCTTCAACGCCTTGAATTCGGCTAGTCAATTTCCTAAGTTCTTCGGCTAGGTTTCTGATGAGCATGTCTTTATCATCAGACTCAGGTGTGCTTGAGATGGGTTGGGTGGAGTGTGGCATAGTCTCCACGTAGATGGGGGTATTATGGTGGGTGTGGCAGTGATCATTTACGGAGTTCTGGAGTTCCGGGATGAGCAGTGGGGTGTTATTTGAGGTATGGCAGGTGTTGCAGTGGTGGTGAGGACCGGGATGGTTCTGTTGCTTTGGGACGTTCTGTGGAGGTGTAGGGTTCTGAGCATTTGGGAAATTGATATGGTGTAGTGAGGGAAAATGACAGATTTGCCAGATTCCGAACCTGATCAAGTTCTTCTTGGAATTTTAGCAGCATTTGTTCGAGTTGGGATGCATTTTCTTTGGAAACCTGAGTAACATGACCATGAGTGACCTCTACCCGTTCAGTTGAGTTCTCCTTTCTGGCGTTGTTCAAATCTTCCATCTTCCCTTTGTTCTTGTTTTTGACAG
>NW_017677925.1:20512-21410 GCF_001879085.1 Nicotiana attenuata
GTTTGGCACGAGTAGAATATGATGTTGAGCATAACTATGCAATAATTAAAGACATGTTGTCACGTATTTGCACGTTAAGGAAGCAGTAAATACAATAGTTTCATAATTTAAAGCAGTAGTAAAGGAAAGTAGAAAAGGAAAGAAACAAAAGACAAGTCAGTTGCGCAATTGAAAAGAGAATTGAATGCTTAAAGGAATTAAACAAGTAATTGCACATAATGAGATATAAATTCACAATAATAGTCTGAAATGGTAAAAGACTAAAAGTCCCCAGCAGAGTCGCCTTGCTGTCGCGCACCCTTTTTCTCGCGAAATCGGGTTTATGACATTTGGTAGGGACAACTCGCTCCTTTTGGAAAAGGGGTTTTGCAATTTTAGAGAGTCGCCACCTAATGATTAGGGTGCATTAGGACACCAGAGGAGTTCGATTTGAATAACCAGAGATAGGGTAAGGGCTTGAAATTATTCTAAGGGGAAGGTGTTAGGCACCCCTCAGAATCCACTAGTGTGGTTCCCGGCCAGACAATTATTGTGAATCTGGGTACAATTAGCATATAAATAAATTAGGCTCAAATAAGAGGGGATTTCATCACATAAAGGTTCGAAAGTAAACAAGGTTTGAAAGAGTAATTAGAAAAGCTCTTACATAATCAATAGTAATAATTCCACCAGAAAGTAGTTGTCTAACGGTGTTATGTCTTCGTCGTATATGACGAGACTTTCCGTTATACATAACGCTCCCTGCCCGTCCTATTGCAGCCTCACTATCGCAATGTATGCAAATAGGAGCCAAAGGTTTTGGCCAGAACGGAATATCTTCTAAGAAATTTCGAAGCCATTCAGCTTCTTCACAGGCTTTATCCAAAGCTATAAACTCTGATTCCATTGTAGAGCGAGC
>NW_017677925.1:25205-25948 GCF_001879085.1 Nicotiana attenuata
AAGAGTATTTAAAATAGACTAAGCACAAAAGCGTAACATCTTCACCTCAAGATTTGACTCACAAGTACCACACGTTATTCACAACTCACCCACTTACTCTAATATAGAGGTGACTGACATTACCTTTCCTTCATGAATCAAGTGCCCTCACACAACAAAAGAGAGTAGTTCCACACAATAAACTCGAGGTAGGCCTAGAGACAAATTGATTTGGAGAACTTTGAATGCTAAATACCTCATTTTATTGATAAAAAGTAGACGAATCCCAAATCAACATTAAATAAACAGGAAATAAAAGTTACTAATGGCCATTGGCCTTGTTACATTTTAAAGCAAAAAGGATAAACTCCTATCTACTTGGTCCCAGAAGGACCTTCCCCAGATTCGGCATCCTTGGCTCCGTCGAACAGCTTCACCAACTCGCGAAGTCCCAGCAACAGGTATGCTCCGGCTAGATTACCCAGATGTTTTCTGATGAGATTTTGGTCACTAGAGTGTAAATTTTTCCACCAGCTTAGCAATCTTGGGTGGATGTTGGTGACCATGCCGAATCTGGGGACTTCGTGCCTCATATTTCTACAAGGTTAATAAGGTTAGGCCCTTCCCCCACCAGACTCGACTATTTCATATCAAAAATTAGCATGAAGCATCTAGTTCTCCAAATAAGTGCACAGAACGTGACGACGTCCGTTAGGGTTTAGGGAAACCCAATGGACTTTGGACAAGGCCATCTTAAAGAGTCA
>NW_017677926.1:0-11776 GCF_001879085.1 Nicotiana attenuata
TCAATCCATCTAAAAACTGCATCAATCTCTGCTGGTGCAATTGCTCAACATATTCCTTCGATTTCTTACAACCACAATTTGGAAAAGGTACAAGCACATCATATTCAGCCCATAGTTCCTTCAGTTTTGTGAAATATACAGCAACAGAGTCAGATCCCTGTGTCAACCTAGAGATTCCTCTGTGCAATTGGAAAATTCTCACTCGATTTACTTTGTCAAAGCGTTCCTGAAGATCCTCCCACACTGCATGTGCGTCAGAGGCATAGATGATACCACTCAGTAGATCCTTCAATACTGAATTCATAATCCATGAATGCACTATAGCATTGCATGTCTCCCATTGTTCATGCAATTCAGCTTCAAATGAAGCCTTAAGACATGTTCCAGTAATGAAACCTAATTTGCGCTTTGCCTTCAAAGCAAGGCGCATAGATCTACTCCATAGACCACAGTTTTCAGATCCTATGAGTTGAATTGGAATCAACACCAATCCAGGAGTATCAGATGGTTGTAGAAACAAGGGATGAGTGTAGTCTATTTTCATTTTTTCCGCCATTATCATACAATTTCAAGCTCAAATATTTCAGAGAAAAAAAAAAACTAAAAATTCGATTAACCTTTTGATGAACTGAGAACAGAGTTACGAGATATTAGCTGCTTACTGAATCGAGCTTACAGATCTTCCTCCATAGCTCTGATACCATGTTAGAAGAAGCTTTGGAGAAGAAGAAACTATTCTCATTAATGCTCAATTGAGTTGAAAGAGATACAAACGTGCTGATATATACACTCTATCTAATAGTTAGTTATCAACTAACTATAATTATACTAACATCCCTAACTTCTAGATGTATACACTTAGGTCCCTATTATATGTACATCTATACAATTAACTCCTCATTTCAATAAACTTGATCACAAACAAGGTGAAAGTCAATTGCAATATGCTTCATCCGACTATGAAATACCGGCTTTTGGCAGAGATAAGTGGTGCCGATGTTGTCACAGTAAACTGTTGGAGTAGTGGAAATAGGAACATAGAGTTCAGACAACAAATTCATAGTCCAATTTCCTTCGGCAACGGCTCCAGCAACTGCTCTATATTCTGCTTCGGTGGATGAACGAGCGATGGAATGTTGTTTCTTGGAGGACCAACTAATGGGATTTAAACCAAGATAAATGACATAAGCAGAAGTGGATGATCTATCAGTGAGATCACCTGCCCAATCAGCATCAGAATAAATATGGAGTGCATGATCAGATTGTTTCTTGAAGAAGAGGCCATGTGTTATTGTTTGTTTGAGATAGCGTAGAACACGTTTAACACCAGTCCAATGAATTACAGTTGGACGATGCATAAACTGAGAAAGCTTGTTCACAACATAGCTTATGTCAGGGCGTGTGAAAGCTAAGTACTGCAATTTGCCAATAGGAGAGCGATATTGCTTTGCATCAGTGAGAGGAGAGCCATCATCCAACTTAAGTTGCGTGGAGGTAGATAGCGGGGAGTGAACACCTTTGCTTTCTTCCATTGAAAACTCTTTGAGCACATCTAAGATGTAGTTATATTGGGAAAAGATCAAACCATCTGCACTTGAAAGGACTTCAACACCCAGAAAAAAATGCAGTAGCCCAAGGTCCTTTAGAGAAAAGCGTTTAGACAAGGTATCCTTGATATTGTTGATAGTTGTCTCATTATTGCCCGTCACGACAATGTCATCAACATAAACAAGAAGATATAATGTTATACCCATTGAGTGAAAGATAATAGGGAACTATCAGACTGGGATTTTTTAAAATAAAGTGAGATAAGAAAGTCCTTGAGTTCATTATACCACGCCCGTGGGGCTTCTTTGAGCCCATAAATAGCCTTTTGAAGGTGACATATGTGATTTGGATAGTCTGGATGTTCAAAAACTTTTGGTTGCTTCATATATACATCTTCTTGAAGATAACCTTGAAGGAAAGCATTATTGACATTTAGTTGATGAAGGGGCCAACCACAACAAGTGGCAAAAGAGAGCACAATGCGTACTGTTATGGGCTTGACTACAGGACTGAATGTGGAATGAAAGCCAACACCGGGACGTTGTGTAAATCCCTTGGAAACTAAGCGTGCTTTGTAACGATCAATAGAACCATCAACCTTCTGTGTTATATGAAAGATCCATTTGTTGTCAACAATGTTGTGCTTAGGATGAGGAGGTATGAGCTCCCAAGTTTTGTTTTTGAGCAATGCGTCAAATTCTTCTTGCATACTTTGGATCCTTAGATGCCTGCTTCACAGTGGAAGGTGGGAGAAGAGAAGGTAGGGTGAAGATGTTATTTTGTGATCGAGTAGTGATACGTGTAGGTGAAAGGAGAGGTGGAGGTGAAGGCCGATTGGAGGGGAGGGAACTAGTTGTTGAAGAAGAAGAAGAGGAAGAAGACGAAGAAAGGAGGAGGAGGAGGAGGAGGAGGAGGAGGAGCAGAAGAAGAAGAAGAAGAAGAAGAAGAAGAAGAAGAAGAAGAAAGATTATGCCATGATATTCTAGAATTAGAAGATTTGAATTTTGAAAAGAGATTTTCATAAGGAAAGATGTTCTCTAAAAATTTGACATCTCTGGAAAAATAAAGTTTGGATTTGACTGGATCAAAACATTGATGACTGTGATATTGTATTGAAAATCCAAGATAGACACATGGTGTTGATCTGGGTTCTAATTTATTTCTGGGATATGGCTTCAGCCATGGGTAACAGACACAACCAAAATTACGAATTACTTTGAAATTTGGTTGTTGTCCAAATAAAGCTTGGTAAAGAGAATATTTATTTTTGGTATTTTTGAAAGAAGGAAATCGATTAATTAAGTAAACCGGTGCTTGAACTGCAAAACTCCAAAATGAAGGCGGCAAAGATGCTTGGTGGAGTAGTGTAGCTGTTTCAATGATATGTCGATGTCGACGTTCAACCAAAGCTACACGCTGAGGGGTATAAGGAGGGGAAATTAGGTGTTGAATTCCATGGGTAGATAGAATGGGTTTGAGAGCTTGAAATTCTCCTCCACCATCAGCATATAGAGTGAGAAGTTTGGTCTGGAAGTAATTCTCAATTAATGGTTTAAATTCTGAAAAAACTTTCGACACATCACTTTTATTTTTGAGAGTATAAAGCCATGCGTACCTTGTGAAATGATCAACAAAAATAACATGGTATAACTTTTGATCAATGGAGAGAACTGGAGAAGGAACCCACACATCAATGTAAAGAATATCTAGTGGTTTAGAACTATGCAAAGATGAAATAGAAAAGGGATGTTTTTTTTTGTTACACCCCATGTTTTCGTACATGAAAGTATGCATAAGTGAATTGATGAAAGCTCGGGAATGAGATGTTACATCCCGCATTTTCAGACGTTAAGGTTTCATCGTAAAGTTAATCGACGCAAGCTCGGGAATAAGATTATTTTGAGGTTACAAGTATTATGCTATTTCAATCAAGGGATAAGTAAATTCGTGAAGATGAAAGGGTAAGCAAATCGAAGAAAATGAGTTTCATCGAAGCTTGGCAATTTGGGATAAAATACGGTCCGAGCTAAAATACCCAGTATTTATGGACTAATACCATACAAGGTACCACATGGCCATAATAGTAAGTGTGTTGGAAGTAAGTAATATTTTAAGTAATTTGAGATAATTGTTAATTATGTGGATTGGTTAATCATTGATTTTTAGATGAAGATTAACAAGGTAATTAGAAATTATGGATAAATATTATGGGGGACACTACCCCAACGTGGCAGCCAACTAAACCCCTAAGGGTGACTCTTTTGGCTAGAATATAGGTGGCACAATTAGGAAAAATAAGTGGCCTTGTAACGTGAGTCATACAAAATAGTCTCTCTAATTCATTAATGAGAGATTCATACAAAATTGGCAATGTAACGTGATTCATACAAAAGTTACAACAAATTGCTCTCATCTACTACATTAGAAAAGAAAGCTCCAGTAAGGGTAATAGTTTATAATAGCGACATAGTTGCTTCAAACCTTTCATACAAAGAAGACCATTTAATATTATAGCAACGTGGGATTTGCGATTCTAAGGGAGTATGGTGGAATCTTTCTCAAGAATATCATACGGATTGTTCCTATTTCGATCTCACCGTTACGTGTTTCATCGCGATTGGCGTGTGTTAGAAGGATTGTTAAAAGAATCGGTTCAGGTATGTCAAGGCTATTCCTTCTTTCTTTTTGGCATGATCCAAATAATACAAATGAAGCAAGTAAAATACGCAACTTTCACAAATGGATCCATTCATAGAAATATTAGGGTTGTCTATATTCTTGACTCCCCATGTGAATTATTATTATATCTTCTGTTCATGGGTTTCAGAAAAATACGTATTTGATAAAGTTTATTCGAAAGGCATATCGATTTTATGGCATTCCGACAAAATCTTATTAACGTATTTCTTATGCATTTCATGCATTTATACATGTACATTGACCCATGACCAGATGGCGTTATATACACATATATGTATATTATATTTGTATGGAATATTGGAAAAGGTTACGACGTTATATACGCATCACCACCCGATCAGTTGGTATACGTTGATGATTTGCCTACAGTGGCAGAGATGATATGATGGGATGCCCTTAGAGGCTGATGATGTTATGAACATGTACCTATGCACGACTTGACATTCATACACATATGCATGACACTATGATTATTTCATGATTTAGGGAGTTATCTAGACATACAGGTTGAGTCATTTACTCTATATTTCTTCCATGTCTGTTATGTACTTATTTATGTGCCTTACATACTCGGTACATTATTCGTACTGATGTCCCTTTTGCTTGGGGACGCTGTGTTTCATGCCCACAGGTCCCGATACGCAGGTCGAGAGCCCTCCAAGTAGGCTATTAGCTCAGCGAAAGATGTTGGTGCGCTCCATTTGCTTCGGAGTTGCTTGTTTGGTTAGTATGATTTAGACGTGTATTGTACGTAAAAGATTGTATGGCTTTGTCGGCCTATGTTCAGTATACGAGTGGTTATTTTGGTCCATAGGCCCTTATGTCTTATTTATAAGTTGGTATTACATGTTGTACCCTACTTATCTCACGGCAGCCTTCCGGCTCAGTTATCTATGATAGTATGACACGAAAAGATACGTTATGTAGGTACTCGGTTGAGTAAGGTACCGGGTGCCCATTGCGGCCATCGGTTTGGGTCGTGATAAAAGTGGTATCAGAGCAGTTCTATCCTAGGGAGTCTACAAGCCGTGTCTAGTAGAGACTTGTTTATGGGTGTGTTATGCACCACACTTATCAGCAGGAGGCTACATGGCATTTAGGACGGTCATTCTTTCTTCTTACTCTAGATCGTGTGGTAGAGCTCAGTTGTAAGAACTCAATTTCCTAAACTCTATCTTACTCGTAATACAACGATGCCTATTCAGAAAGTCGGTTGGTAAGAGATATAGCTGTGGAAGAGTTGAGTAAGAGGAACTCAATTTTTGCATCATGCTTATGATGGTTAAAAATGAGGTATTCAACATACTATGTGTATACTAAGATGTGTAAGCTCCTTGGTAAGGATCCCTAAGGCAAGAATACTTATCCACTCTTACGGTAAAAGGAATAATAGAATCGGAAGGAAGACACAAGTTTCAGCAAGTAAAAGAAGCAAGGTGAAGAAGGGTACGAGGTACCCAGTTAATAAAGATTATCATTATTTACCATTCAGGAAGGGAGATATATGCATTTTGAGTTACCTTCAACAATGACGGATGTACGAACAATTGGCCACACTGATCTCAGTTATGCCCTATGGGAGCTAACAGATATAGTTTAAGAGAAGGACGGGTTATCAAGATCCTACTAGGGTTAGAGTAACCCAAAATAGGGGATGGATTGGTAGAGTTAGTTGACATTTCCTAAGGATAGTGTAAATGTGTTAATAGATCTCTTTGTCAGACACCTAGATGGTGCACTCTAACATAGTACAGCTAGATATGAGTACTACAAAGATAGGCACTGGAAGCCTGTAAAGGATAAATATTATCTTAGTATGACTCCCGTCCCTAGTAAAGAAAGAATGTTAGGCAACCCGAAAAGGCAGTAGATGGAACAAGGAGAGCTAAAAGCAAAAGAATGTCCTGTTGAAGTTTTTAGAATAAAGTGATAGACAGAAATGTTAGCAGGATATAAGAAGAAAGCTACTGAAGCATTAAGAGTAAGATGTGATACTTGGATGATAACGGTAGGTCAAAAAGATGACAGTATTACAGAGTCTATAGTCAAGTGAAGGGAAAGACAAAAGGTGACAGGCCTTGAGACAACAAAAGAGTATAGGCCATGAAGTCATATCCTCACTTCGAGAAATAAGTTCGTGACTCCAACGCAATTACTGGAAGGAAAAGTTAGACCCTAGAATAATAGAAATCAGTATGGGCTGGTGAACAAGATAAACTAAACGTGAATTAGGGACTGAGTGATTGGATAATAGTCGGCATCATGAGAGTTTCAGATTTCGTTCCGGCAATAATAGAATGGACAACAGAAGAAGATTCATGAGAAATTTGGAGAATGGTCATTCAGGAAGACGATTCCCTAAAGCAAGCAATGTGAGCAAAGTTAAGCTTAAGGGACTATGTGTGCCAGTTACACTAAGTGCCACCCTCGCGAGTAAGGAATTTCGTTATCCTTGGTACAGAAGGATTACCGCAAGGCAAGTAAGGGTCATCGATAATGTGAAAAGACGCCAATGATGAAAAGGTAAAACATCTATAGGTAGATCGTCGTAAATATTAGTACTTCCCTAAAGGGGGGAATATGGAGTGATGTGGCATTAAGTCAGAATTAAGTGGTTCTACTAATTATGGAATAGTAAAGGAAGAATGCGATAAAATGAAAAAAAGGATGAGATTGCACTTATTCAAAGCCTACAGATATGCTACGTTACCAGTGCATTATGAAAACACGACGTCAAGGAGAGGAAGTAAGGGTTCCTGTCCGAGATTTTATTGATTAATAAGGAGCCAGTGCGAGAGGTAAGTTAAGACAAAGGAAATAACCCAAGAAAGATTACGCGGAATATTGATACAGGAATGGGCCAACAAGTAGTTAGTAGTTGATTCAGGAAGAGCCTAACTATGGCTAGACAAGAGGATACAGACAAATCAATAGATCGTGCAAGATAAATAGAATGAACCCCAACATGGGAAATTCAGTTTCGCAGATATGACATCATGACCTTGAGAAATATTCAGATAGGAGTTGGGGTAGTTAAAGGTACCGTATGAGTGTTACGAAAATAAAAGAGAATGCCACTGGGAAGACAACCAAAGTATCAAGTTCAGAAGCAACCCTACAAGCACAAGGGAGTGGAGGTAAGTAACTACGGATAATTATAGGCGAGGAAGGACATCAAAAATTTCGTCGAGTATAAAATGTAATAAGCTCGCAGCTATACAAGAATCAAAGGGTCCTCCCTAAGTACTACAATGAAAGACTAGCTGAGGAAATAAAGAAGAAGGTGTGTGCAGGGAAATCGGGGGACCAATTTTCCCTCGACATAATGCTTCGAAGAACAAATCCCGAAGGCACGGGATCTCGGTTCGGTCGCCTCCCTCAAGATCTAACAGATGCCTTGCCTAGATCGCGCATCGGCTAAGACCTTGATGGGCGAAGATATCCCCCGAGGGATGTATCCGGGGTCCACGAGACTTGTCCAAATGGCTCGACGTCAGTTCTCCTACAACCCAAGAAAAGCAGGCTGTCACATCTCATTCTTTTATTGTATTGTTTATACCATATTTAGTTTGGACGGCCCCTTTTTCTATAAAAGAATGGTCACCAACACCTTGTAGCTCATGTCCAATTGTCTTACAAAGAAAGCAATAATATTCTCTCTCTCCCTTTCTATAAATTTCTCTCCGGTTCTAAGTCATATCTATTGATAGCTATTCTCTTGGTTTGTCAAATAAATATATCTCGAGATCATCCTTAGCATTTTATTGTTTCTTCGTTGGTTCTTCATCATTGAGCTCAAAATTGATAATATAAAGCCTTACTTACTTGTAACTTTATCTGTTACCCCCCCTTCCCGACTACCCTCGATAAGCCCGAGATAGGCTCGAGGCTTGGCCCCGAGGTATCTACTGACTTGCTCTACGCCCGGGAACGTCCCCTTACTGGTTCGATTATCGCTTTGGCTAACTCGATCTTTATTGTCTTACTTCATGTTTTATCACTAATCACCCTTACAAACTAGCTCGGGAATAGATCACGTATTTTTAGAATACCATTTACAAATTTAATTGTTACCATTTTCACAGTAAACAGTTTGGCGCCCACCGTGGGGCTAAAAATAATAGTGATTATTTTCTTGCTAGTTTCGTCACTCAAACGCACGATATCTTTCACACTTTTTCTTGCCCGAGAACTCTTTGATTGCATGTCAAAATGTCCGGCTCGATAAACAGGGTTGAAAACAACAACCTCGAAGACCACGGGGAAAACGACGTGGCCGTCCCGGCCGCCAGAGCACCTCCGCAGAATCCTGACGGCGTTCTCGGACCAATCCTAGTGGATGCGGATTTGCAGGACGCTCAGCAAGTAGACAAAATGTCTCACACCGACCGGAACGTACGACGCAGCGACCAACAGGAAGCGCAAAAAACCCCAGCCCGGGAAGAATAGGAAGTTAGTCTTCACGTTATCTTTGAAATGTTGCAGGCACAACAACTAGCAATCGCTCAGCTAGAAAGCCATCCAAGAACCCCCAGTACAGTAGCACCGGATATAGCTTACCCCGTCGAACGAGTGCTCGAAATGTCAAGCAACAACGAGTCAGTGGCTGACCCCGCTATCGTAAAGTTACTCGAGGACCTCACCAAAAGGATCGAATAGGGAGAGAAAATGATCGCAGCCAACGATAAAAGGGTCGAGACCTATAACTCTAGGGTCGATCAGATCCTAGGCGCCCCTCCGGTCCTTAAGGGTCTAGATTCAAAGAAATTCATTCAAAGGCCATTCCTCGAAGAAGCAGCGCCGAAACCTATCCCGAAGAAGTTCAGAATGCCGGAACTCCCTAAGTACAACGGCACCTCCGACCCCAACGAACACATCACTGCGTATACCTGCGCAGTAAAAGGTAATGACATAAAGAGCGACGAGATTGGTACCATAACCTGGCCCCCGACTCCATAGATTCATTCGCCATGTTAGCGGAATCTTTTGTAAAAGCACACGCCGGAGCCATTAAAGTAGCGACGAGGAAGTCCGACGTTTTCAAAATCAAGCAAAGAGAAAATGAGATGCTGCGGGAATTCGTGTCCCGGTTCCAGATGGAACGAATGGAGCTACCACCGGTCTCCGATGATTGGGCGGTGCAGGACTTCACCCAAGGCCTGAACGAACGGAGCTCCATGGCTTCGAAACAACTGAAACAAAATCTGATCGAATACCCGGCCGTGACCTGGTCAGACGTCCACAACCGGTATCAATCGAAGATCAGGGCAGAGGATGACCAGTTGGGGGCCCCGTCGGGCTCGGTATACCCAAGCAGATTCTTGACAAAAGAGACGAAGCCAAGCAAAGAACGGTATCAGCCATACCTCGAAGACAGGAGGAACGCCCCAAGGTGCAACCTACCCCGCAACAATAGGAGGATGGATCGAGGACAGGATCCTCGAGGGGTCATCAACAGGGCCAGATTTGACCGAAATATGGGACCAGTCAACGCACCCCACTAGTCTAAATACAACTTCAGCGTCGACGTATCAGACATCGTGTTCGCTATCAGTAAAATCCGGGATGCAAAATGGCCTAAACCAGTGCAGTCGGATCCTTCGCAGAGAAATTACAACTTGACGTGCGAGTTCCACAACACACATGGCCACCGGACCGAGGATTGCCATCAACTACGAGAAGAAGTAGCCCGACTACTCAACAAAGGGCACCTCTGAGAATTTCTCAGCGATCGGGCCAAAAATCAGTTTCAAGACAGGGAGGCAGCCAAGAAGAATGAAGTAAACGAACCACAACATGTCATTCACATGATCATGGGCGGCGCCGATACCCCGCAGGAGCCCATGATGAGGAAAACATAAATATCCATCACAAGGGAGAAACGGACTCGAGGATACATCCCCGAGGACGCCCTTACCTTCAGTGAAGAAGACACGGATGCCTTATCAACCCCACAACGACGCTATGGTAATTTCCTTTCTTGTAAATTCTTTCCAGATAAAACGTGTACTCGTGGATCCAGGTAGCTCGGCCAATATTATCAGGTCAAGGGTGATAGAACAGCTCGGTTTAACTGAACGGGTCGTACCCGCCACTCGAGTCCTCAACGGGTTCAACATGGCGAGCGAAACGACGAAAGGGGAAATCATCATACCCATCACCGTGGCCAGCACAACCCAAAACACCAAGTTCCATGTCATCGAGGGAGACATGAGATACAACGCCTTGTTCAGACGACCATGGATACATTGCATGAGAGCAGTACCGTCCACTCTCCACCAAATTATAAAATTCCCGACAAAGGACGAAATTAAAACCATCCACGGAGAGCAGCACGCGGTGAGAGAAATGTTCGCAATACACGACGCATTCTCGATCCCCTTACCTCCGCCTCCGAATAAGCCCACAGGCGAATCAGGGCTCAACACCGGTCAGGTTTGATAAAACGCAAAAATAAACCCACGTCACATACCCGACCTCGGGCGATCGAAACAAGTTAGCACCCAGAAGTATCCCGTCCCAAGGTACCGCCGTTTCTATTACTTTATTTTCAAAATAGAAATTAACCCTCGTGTAGGCACTGTCCGAAAACCTCGAGGCCTCCCAAAAAAGGCGCGCCCGACTCGACCGAAGATATCGAGACACTGGCGCTGTCCGAAGATCTCGAGACCTCCTAAAAAAGGAGCGCCCGTTGCACTCTTTTCCTTGGACCGAGTTTTTTATCCCAAAAAGAAGAAGGGTTTTTACCGGCAAGGTTTTTAATGAGGCAACGCCCGCGAAGCCACCAGGAGACAAAACTCCACGCACACCAGGAGACAAAACTCCACGCAATCGCTCGAAGCCATCCTTACGGCCAACTTCCAAAGCAGCTAGGAGCATTCCTCCTGAAATCCATCGGACTCAGAGGAGCGCCGAACTAAGATCCCTACGGGGGAATGATGTATCAGGCCAAAACGGTCAGAATAGCCAAACCTTGTTAAGGCGAGAACATGTATTATTATATCGGGCAATCGAAAACACCCCTTGTTGGCCCAAGTAAAGGTTAGTTTTGAAGACTGACAAAGGAACTCATGATGAACCAGGTCCATCCAGTGGTCCATCCCTCAGGTGCACAAAAACGGGCAGATTTGAGCATGTGGGTTGCACGTGATGAAGATAAGCTTAACTTGGTGTATTTAATATCTCCTGATCGAAAAGGTTGCATAATTGATAAGGAGAAGGAGTCCTTAATCAAAGAGAACACTATCCAAGATAGGGAAGGAGTTAGAAGTTGAAATCAACTAGAACTCTTCCACCAAGGAAGAGTTGCATCAGAACTCTAGTTATTTCTTCATCTACTAACTCTATAAATTGCAGGAGGTTCTCACATTAAAGTGTTGCACAAAAACGCAGAAGTTAAACGTGAATTGGGAGCAAAATAGCAAGGCTTTTTGCAAGCAGTTCGTGTGTGATTCAAGTGTGCAAACCAGAAGCTACATGAACCAGATTGAAGAACCAGCTCCATAAGAGTTTTATGTGTCCTTTCTTT
>NW_017677926.1:13366-13961 GCF_001879085.1 Nicotiana attenuata
GTTCAACTGGGGTTACACTTAGCAGATAATCACAAGCCTGCAGAGTTTTGATCCCAAAGTGCTCTTTTCTGGAGGCCATCTCCCACTTCTTCAATGGCACATCTAACTTGGCCAAAACAGTTGTCAGTATAAACCCATAAGGAGTGGCATGGGCCTTGGAGCCATTTATCACTCTATCCAGCAGCTTGGCAATGAAACTAGGCCAGTTAATCTGCTTTCCTGTCACAAGACACTCCAGAAGGACCAGGTCCATATAATTTGCCGTGTGCCTTCTCTCCTGTCTGGGAAGCAAACACTTGTTCACAAATTCAAATAGCACTTTGTGCTCAGGCTTCATCTCACTCTTTTGCACAAACCTAGCCTCAGGCACTTCTTCAGCAGACTTGGTATCACAGAAATTCCGGGTGATTTGGAGAGCAGAAGGGAGAGAATCTAGACAAGGCCACCTTTGCCTAGTATAATCATCATATCCTTCACAGGGTATGTCTAGAATTCTTCCCTACTTAGGTGCATCAAACTGCACCTCTACTCCTCTCACCAGGCTTGTAACAACCCCATTCACCACTGTGGCATTCGCCATAAACTCTATCAGTTC
>NW_017677926.1:20990-25948 GCF_001879085.1 Nicotiana attenuata
AGTGTCCCAAATCTCCTTGGCAGTAGTACAGCCTTGAATCCTGCTGTACTCATCAGGACCAAGTCCACACACTAACCATTTTTTGGCTTTTGCATTTTTCTCCCATTTCCTTAGATATTCAGTAGTACAATCTACTCTTGTCTTTGGAACATCCACTCCTTCAGCATTCTTCTTGGTTGTGGCTAAAGGACCATCAGTGATGATATCCCAAAGCTCATAGTCTTCGCCCATTATATGGTCCCTCATTCTGTTTTTCCACCAGGAGTAGTAGAGGCCATTGAAGAGAGGAGGCCTGGCAGTGGATCGCCCTTCCCAGTTCCCAGGTGGTGTACTCATGTTGATCTTTTCCTAAGGTGTTAACCTCTTCAAGGATAACCCGCTCTGATACCAATTGATGTTATAAACGTCAATACCACACAAAAGGGGGGGTGATTTGTGTGGTACCTAATTTTCGTGTTAGAAGAACCTGGTTCTTCTAAGTGTTCTAACTACAGCAGTTTGCGGAATAATAAATGCTGAAAGTAAAGTGCACAGAGATTTTTACGTGGAAAACACCTGGCTCAAAAGGTGAAAAAAACCACGACCTACTACTCAGTAGGATTTTCCCAAACTCCACTAAAATCACTAAGCCAAAAACTGCATTTACAAAACTCTTTGTAAACCTAAAGATTAACTCTAATCCTAGTGTAGCACACAGCCTCAACTGTTGCGACACTTTCAAGTTAACTCTAACTTGAATACTCAATATACCTATTACAATTGCTTCTATGAAAGCTGAAAGGTACAATATGAAAACCTACTACAATTGAACTAGACTTAGAATAAACACAATGATGAAACTGGTTCTTCTATCTTAGTTCATGTAGCTTCAGACGTGCACACTTGTATCTCGCATATGTTGCTTGCAAATCAGACTTGATCTTTTTGCTCTCAAATATGCTTAGCTTCTGCTTATGTGCAATCACCTATAAAAGAGAACAATCGTTACATTTATAGAGTTAGTAATCAGAGTTTGATAAGAACTCGAATTGTGGATCCTTTGACAATTCGAGTCCAAGAACAACTCTAACTCCTAATCCATATCCTTGATCCAGATATAATTCTCTTTTCATACGGAGACTCCAACTCCTTATCCTGTATGCAATCTTTTCGATCAATTCAGAAGATATTGTTGCTGATCCTTGAGACTTATCTTCTTCACGCGTATGTCACATGTGCAAGCATATCAACACTGTGTCTCACATGATGGACCTGGCTCATGACTGAGTTCATTTTGTCAATCTTCAAAACTTCATCTGAACTTGGGCCAACACTCTGTGTTCTTTATTTTATGTACTTTTAATTCCGCAAACAGTAGTAATAAGTACACCTAGAAGATTCAGGTCCTTCCAGAAGCAGTTTAAGCGAAAAATTGAGTACCACACAAATCACCCCCCCCTCTTGTGTGGTATTGACGTATAGAACATCAATTGGTATCAGAGCAGGTTATCCTTGAAGAGGCTAACACCTTAGGAAAAGATCAACATGAGTGCACCACCTGGGAACTGGGAAGGGCGATCCACTGATAGGCCTCCACTCTTTAATGGCCACTACTACTCTTGGTGGAGAAATAGGATGAGGGATCACATCATTGGAGAAGATTATGAACTCTGGGACATAGTCACTGATGGTCCCTTAGCAACTACAAAGAAGAATGCTGAAGGAGTGGACGTGCCAAAGACAAGGGCTGACTGCACTGCTGAAGACCTGAAGAAGTGGGAGAAAAATGCTAAAGCCAAGAAATGGCTTGTATGTGGACTAGGTCCAGATGAGTACAGCAGGATCCAAAGTTGTACCACTGCTAAGGAAATCTGGGATACTTTGCAAGTTGCACATGAAGGAATACCTCAAGTGAAGAGGTCCAGAGGAACACTGCTGTATTCTCAATATGAGAATTTCACCATGAAGGAAGGGGAAACCATCCAAGAGATGTATACAAGGTTCACCACACTGACAAATGAACTTAAGTCTCTTGGAAGGGTTATTCTTGAAGAAGACAAAGTTGAGAAGATTTTGACAAGGGTACTGCCAATCTCTTGGGAAAGCAAAATCACAGCTATTCAGGAATCAAAGAACATTGCCACTCTCAAGTTGGATGAGCTAATTGGAAATCTCACTGCCTATGAACTTAGAAGGCAAACCATGAAGATGGATGCACCTAAGAAGGAAAGGAGCCTGGCATTCAGAATCACTGAAGGTGCTGATCTAGATGAGGATGAATGACCATGATCACAAAGGATTTTAAGAAGTACCTAATAAGAGAAAATGGTCCTTCAAGAAATGGAAGCTACAACAAACCAAGGGTTCCTGAAAAACAAACCAATGAGGGGTGCTACAAGTGTGGGAAGACTGATCACCACATCAAAAATTGCCCTCAATGGGAAATTGAATGGAAGAAGGAAAGAACTGAACGAAGGAACAGGAAGAAGGAACAGGTTCATCCCAAGAAGAACAAAGGATCAACAAAGGCTATGGTTGCTGCTTGGGGTGAAAGCTCAGATGATGACTCAGAAGACGAAGATAGAGATGAACAAGCACTTATGGCAATTGGGAAATCCGATGAGGAATCTGAGGTAAGTATAATTCATCTCAAAGACAAGATTAAGTTTTTGTCTAAAGAAAGTCTATCTAAATTACTTCTAGATTTCATTGATGAATTTGAAGTTATAAACAATGAAAAGGAACAGTTGTCTAAGGAGTGTGTGATTCTGAAAGCTAAGTGCAAAAACTTGGAACTTAGGGCTAATGAGAGTGATAGTAAAAATGCTGAGTTGAAGAACCAGGTTCATGAACTTGACACCATAGTCCTAGAGCTTAAATCTAAAAATCTAAAATTGAAATTAGGAACTGGTAAAAAGAAATCTGATCACACACAACTCACTTTAGAAGAAAATGTAGGAAAAATGAAAGATGAGCTGTACAAAAGAGATGAGCAGATTAAAGTCCTAAAAGAAGATCTAGGAAAGGTGAAACATGAATTAGACAGAACTTACAAATGGAACAAGGCCTCTGATGCACTCTCTTGGTTGCAAGAGCATCAAAGTAGCAACAAAAGAGGACTTGGCTATGGGACTCAAGCACCAAAGTGGGACCCTAAAAGCAAGTACCTCACACTTCCTGAGAACAAAATTTGCACACATTGTGGTAAAACTGGTCACTATAAAAGTGAATGTATTGCAAAAGAAAAGGCTAGTCAAAAGAATAAAGAATTTGTTCAAGGGAAAAATAGGCTGCCAGGTTGGGCTAAAAAGAATTTGATTCACCCTTTTGCCTATAGAAAGGGACCCAAACTAGTTTGGGTTCCTAAGACTAACCCCTGATTTCCTTTTGCGGGTCCAAGTGAAGGGGAGCAGCCTAATATGGTACATTGATAGTGGCTTCTCAAGCATATGACAGTAAGCAAGAACCAGTTCCTTTCACTTGAGAACCTTAAAGGAGGTAATGTCTCCTTCGGAAATGGGAAGAAAGGTGAGATCATTGGGGTTGGAAAGGTAGGTAAGAGTGATTCTCACTCTATTGAGAATGTCTACTTGATAGATGGCTTAATGTACAGTCTAATCAGTGTATCACAATTATGTGATAGAGGTAACTTGGTAGCATTCACCTCTACCAAATGTTTTGTGATTAATCTTACCACTGCCAAGATTGTTTTGCAGGGAAAAAGAGTAAACAATACATACATTGTAGATTTGTCCACACTTTCAGAAAATGAACTCACTTGCTTAAGTGTGTTCGACAATGATCCCCTCCTTAACACAAGAGACTTGGACATGTAAGTTTGAGTCAACTCAACAAATTAGTCTCCAAGGACCTGGTGATAGGGCTGCCTAACATCAAGTTCAAGGAAGGAAAAGTTGTGAGGCTTGTGCAAGGGGGAAGCAGGTAAGATCCTCTTTTAAATGCAAGAAAGTGGTAAGCACCACCAGAACGATGGAACTGGTCCAAATGGATCTTTGTGGTCCAATGAGAACATTAAGCAGAGGTGGTAAAAGATATGTGATGGTGCTTGTTGATGATTACTCTAGGTTTACTTGGACATTATTATTAACATCTAAAGATGAAGCATTTGACATGTTTACTTCTTTTGTTATAAAAACTCAGAAACAACTAGGTAATCAATTTGCATCAATTAGGTCTATCATGGAACTAAATTCGAAAATGCTAAGTTTGCTGAATTTTTGCATGATACGTCATAAATAGTTGCATGACTAGACTTCTTGTTAAGAAGATTCCCTATGAGTCACTTAAAGGGATAAAGCTAAATATATCTCATCTTAGGACATTTAGATGCAAGTGCTTTGTGCACAATAATGGCAAAGACTACCTGGGTAAGTATGATCCCAGAAGTGATGAGGGAGTATTCTTGGGATATTCTTCACATAGTAAAGCTAATAAGATAGACAGTACAAGAACTATGTGTGTAGAAAAAAGTGTATATGTTATTTGTTTTAAGACTAACATTCTTTCTGAGAGGCAGGAACAAGATAATGAAGAGATTGGGCTGATAAGAAATTCAAGTGGTGAAACCACAGTCCAGTCTGAAGATGCATCACAGGAAGGAACAGGTGATGGAACAGGTCCCTCCACCCAGAGCAACATGACAGGGGGAACTGACTAGAGAGGAACTAATCCTCTAACCTCGAGGGAACCTGTCCATGAACCTATTCCTTAGTAACAAAACCAGGAAGGAACATCCAAAGAAATTGACACTCCTATTGCAACATCCACGAAATTGGATATAGATGAACCTGGTTCATCTGTTGATCAGAAGTTGTATAGGGGAATGATTGGTTCTCTTTTATATCTCACTACTAGCAGACCTGACATTGTGTGCAGTGTAGGTCTTTGTGCTCGATTTCAGGCAAATTCAAAGGAGTCCCACTTGACTAATGTAAAGATAATATTGAGATACTTGAAAG
>NW_017677927.1:0-4033 GCF_001879085.1 Nicotiana attenuata
AATTTTGATTGCTGGGTTTTGTGAGGCACTATTTGAGAGTCTTATTGGTTTACACCTACTTTAAAAGCGATTGTCCTTGGTCATTTATCTGGGATAATTCCTGCTGCTGCTGAGTTAGTGATCTCACATTTTCTTACCTCCTTTCATTTTCCAGGTACGCTTCAGCATCTGAGTAGCATAAGAGATGTAAAGAGAAGCCATGTATTTGATTTAGATAGTAAATGAATAATTCCCGTTCTTAAAAGATTGGCTCACGTGTTTCTTGGTTTAAATTAGCATGACTACTTGGACATTATTGTATTCATTCATGATTTGTGCTCTATATTAGATGCCGGAACTTTGGTTTTATTGTTTTAACTCTGAATTAGATGAACTCCTCAAATACTTGTGTGTTGGGACCGTTATGACAGGAATTTAGTGAGTAGTGTTATCATTTGAGCTAGTGGTACGAATCTCGCCTCTTTCATCTATGTTTAGGTTGGATAATATGGAGTGTTCATGGTGTAGCCGGAAACTCTATGGTTCAATAATTAGTTTGAATAGCGTCTGGTTGAGTGTGAAATGCATGAGCTACAGTGTGAATTTTGAGGATTGGGTTGTTTTTAAATTGTGGCGTATATGTTGGTTCTTTGATTAGCCGTTTGGATTTATTTCAATCTTCTGTTGTTTTAAGCACCGTTTGTACGCTGTGGGGGGTCGATACAGGGTCCTAGTTCTAGCTTGTTTTCCATTTGGGCTTGTGTTGAGGACCAAACGTTGGGCAGCTTCTTATGAGCGACGCAGAAGGATTTCTCCTTCCTCTTGGGCTGGCTTCGAAGCCCAATGAACTGTTAGCTTAATTCGTTATTGGATCCATTAAATATTAAATGGTAGGCTTTGGGCCTTTCAAGTTAAGTGGCGGACTCGAGCTAAGGGTTTCTTCAGTAATGGAGAGCGCCTTGTTCGAGTTCGGACTCGAACTTGGGGCCCGAATTTCCTTGAATATCTTGATATTAATTAATTCATGTTTACAAATTAAGTTTTTTTTAGAGACAATTCTTATAGATAATGCTAGTTCGTCTTTAGGTTGTCCTTTAAGAACGAATTGAGGTGCGCCATGCCAAATAAAATCACAAATTGCGTGGCCCTTTTGAATTGCTTTATTAAAAATATTTTAAAAATTCGGGACGTGCCATTTAGCGAATTTTCATGGCCTCCCGCAAAGTTAACAAGACGCTAGCCACTTTAGGCGCGCTTTTTAATAATTTTACCTTCTTAACTACGGGTGTGCATTCCATGCGACCCAAATCCAAATCCCAAAACGTTAAATAAGAGGTGTCAAGGATCCGGGTGCATTTCATGTGACGTGATCCAAAAACACGCTCTTAAACGACGTTCACTTTCATAAAAACTAATTAAAAGCGGTTAAACAATTCTAAAATTGCAATAGGATAACATGTATTAAAATCAGACTTTAGCCAAATATAGCAGTTGAGCGACCGTGCTAGAACCACGGAACTCGGGAGTCCCTAACCCCTTCTCCCGGGTTAACAGAATTCCTTACCCGGATTTCTGGTTCGCGACTGTTAAACAGAGTCAAACCCTTTCCTCGATTCGGGATTCAAACTGGTGACTTGGGACACCATAAATCTCCCAAGTGGCGACTCTGAATCTCTTAATAAAATGAATCCCGTTTCGATTGTCCTTTAATTGGAAAAACTCCCTTTATTATACCCTTCACGGGGTGTAGTTGAAAAAAGGAGGTGTGACAGCTCTGGCGACTCTGCTGGGGACAAGAACCCAGAATTTCGGTTCAGGGTTCAAGAATTCGAGCTCAGTTAGATTATTATATTTGGCTTTATCTGATTTTCCTACATGTTCCATACTATGTGCTAAATGTTTTACCGCTTTGATATTTGTTGAATTGTATATAAACTGTCGCGAATCCCTTCCTCTCTCTGAGTCTTCTACATCATGGAGAAGGGTGCACTTCGTGTAGCTTCTCTTCTGTTTAGAGTCTTTCCCATTTAGAACGAGGTTTGGATAAGTTGCAAAGCCGGCGGGGCTTCTGTATCCCCGGTACGCTGCCTCCCCTTCGGCCCGAGTTGTCCGCTCGGGTAAGCCAGGTCTAAACCAATAAACCTAGGGTTTAAACCTAGAAAAACAAAACCTCATGCCGGATCCCTAGTAGGATGCTTGTTTGCATCATG
This sequence comes from Nicotiana attenuata, assembly GCF_001879085.1. Taxonomy (NCBI): domain Eukaryota; kingdom Viridiplantae; phylum Streptophyta; class Magnoliopsida; order Solanales; family Solanaceae; genus Nicotiana; species Nicotiana attenuata. Next base: position 2,190 of record NW_017677927.1, read on the forward strand.
TGCATTTGACTTAGGGGACTCAACACAGGGATTGGGTCCGTCTAGGACAGGTGACCTGAAATAATGGACCATCCTGATGCATCTTACGTGCTACTTGCGCATTCATTTGCTCGGCTTTGCATGTTGACCGGCTTGTCTAAATGAGTGAATTATGAAAATAGGCAGTGTTAGGACTAAGTGAGGGTGACCATTTGTCGTGAAAAACCAGTGTCCAAGTAGTGCCGAAATGCTGCCGGATTTTTGAAAAAAGGAAAGAAAAAGAAGGAAAGTAGTTTTCTTTAGTTTGTTTCGTTTACCAATGGAAAAGAAAAATGAAAAACAAAGGGTTTTATTTTCAAATTAGTTTGCTTATTTGCCACTGAACAAGAAAACATAAAAAAAATGAATTTTGCTTTCAGAAATAGTGTATTTGCCAACAAAAATAAAAGTCTTATTTTCAAAAAATAGTTAGGTTTATTTGCCCGAACTACGCAGGTTTGATTCTCACCGGATGTGAGATACGTAGGCAACCCTCATCGGGTCCAACCTCCCCATTGCAAAAAATAGCCCAAAAATGCCAAAATTTTTAATTTCGTCATGAATAAGTCGGGTGACGCCATTCTTGTCAAAAATAAGCCGAATGTCCCCAAAAGGGCGCCGGAAGGCTTGTTTTGCAAGAACAGCCACCCCGAGTCATTTTAAAAATGGTTTGCGGGTACAGCCTTAAAATCTCCCTTTCGGAAGTGCTGAAAGGCCGTATTTGCAAAACCAAGTCTTTGTTTTCTTAAATAAATTTTTGAAAATAGCCACTTTTCTTTTAAGTCACAATAAGGCATCAACTTTCTTTAAATAGTCACACTTTTCCTTAAAACTCCTCGTCCAGGATGACCACAGTTGACATTGAAACCTTCTCAGTCTTGCGCAGGCCCGCGGCGATGCCGAATGATGCCCCGCGGGCCCCAGGATTTGAAGCTTTGATGTATTCCTAGTTAATCGAGTCTGTATTTTGTTTTTGAGTCTGTTTTGTATTTTCCTGTTGAGAAAAAGAAAAACAAATAGTCTAGTATCTCTTGTAATCGGCGTTTATTGATGAAAATTTGAAAAATCCCAAAAAATATTATCTCTTTATTTTGCATTTAATTTGCAGAACTACGCTTGGTCTGATTCACGCGGGGTCGTGATACGTAGGCAATCTCCGTAGGATTCGACCGTAACTAAAATAAAAGGTGAAAAACAAGAAAGGAAAGAAAAACAAAAGAGGGAAAGAAAACAAAAAGAAAATAAGACACCAAATAAAAGCAAACAAGAGAAAATAAAAAGGGAGCAAAGGAAAGAAAAGAGCGGAAAAACAATTTTGAGGAAAGGAGCGAATAGGAACAAGGAAAAACCAAGGCAAAAGAAAAAAAAAGAAGGAGAGAGGAGAAATTAGAAAGAAAAGCAAAAGAAAAGAGGGAAAGGCAAGGAACGAACAATGAAAACAAGAGGGAAGAGTGAGAGGATAAAGCAAAGAAAAGGCCTAGCAAATATAAAAAAAAACACAAAGCCGGGACGACGCATGCAACCAAACAAAGGCATAATAGAAATGGTTAACTGCTTAGGTGCATTCATTCCTAAATGTGTGGATACCTATTTATTAATGCTCTAACCGCTAACAAAGTTGTTGTTGATAATGATTCTAGGCAGGTGGTTAAGTTGACTGGCATTCTGGCAACCCATTCCTACAACACCCGCTCTAAGGACAAGTCAAACATGGTCAACCAGGAGTTAGAAGCAAGCATTGTCGACCCGTCTAGGGAGGAGGAAGAATTAGATGTCAATGCAATGAAAGAGGAGATGTATAAACTGAAGCAACAAATGGCCGAGAT
>NW_017677927.1:4828-13496 GCF_001879085.1 Nicotiana attenuata
GTCTGTCACTGACCAAAATTGAGAAGAAGCCCGGGGAAAGCATCATAGAATATGGTTTCCGGTGGAGAGAGCAGGCGACAAGAGTCGATCCTCCAATGAGGGAAAGCGAGATGGTTGACTACTTCCTGCAGGCTTTGGAGCCCACCTACTATGGTCACTTGGTGTCAGCAGTAGGAACATCCTTCAACAAGGTAGTAAAAATGGGAAGTATGGTGGAGGAGGGGCTTAAGTCCAACAAAATCATGAGCTATTCTGCAATCAAGGCAACTACCCAGGCTATCCAGAGCGGCACTGGAGGGGTAGTGAAAAAGAAAGAAGATGTGGCAGTAGTTGAATCAAGAGCTTGGTCCAGAGGTCCATCACCATATTACAACCAACCTCGACCCCAACCCCAAACCTATCCCCGAGCTCCACATAATCCACCTCAGTATTATTCTTCGAACGATGTCCGGTCATATGTCCAACCATCAGGTCATTCCCTATGGCGAGCACCAGCGCCGCATAATGCCTCCTTGCCTCCACAACATTTTTCAGCACCCAACAACCCTCGAAAACAGGGGCAGGGAAGAGAACAGAGGAAAGGAAATGGTTTCACACCAGTTGGGAAGTCTTACATGAGCTTGTTTGAAAAGTTAAGGCATTTTGGCCTGATTGAGCCGCTCCTCAGCTATACTCCGGACCCACATGCAAAAGGTTTTGATCCTACTGTACGATGCATGTACCACTCTAATGTTCAAGGGCATAGCATTGAAGATTGTCGTTCTTTGAAAAAGGAAATAGAAAGAATGATTCAAGAAGGGGTAATTGCGATCAATGACAGTGACAGGGAGCATGCGAATCCTCTTGGGAACTTTCTGAATGAAGTTAATGATAATGAAGTTGGCAATATTGATGTGGAACCCAGTGGCTGAGATGCCGTGCCTTGTGATTGGGACGACGCTCCATCGCTTGGTCAATCGGAGAAGAGTTTGGTGGCTTAGATTGTTGTCATTTCTGTTGCCCGGGTTATTTTCAGGGTTGTAATCCGGACGTTGTCTTGTAACTCAAACCCTTCTATCCTTTTATTTTGTCTAGTTCCTTTAGTCGTAGTATCTCATTTGGTGTTATCTAGGTTTGTTTAGGGTTGTACCCCAGGTCATTTTGCTTGTTTTGCTGTTCAAACCTTTCCACCGTCCGTTTAATGCAATTCTCTATTTTCTGCTACTTCTGGTCATTTTTTAGTTCTCTTCTCCTTTTACATTTCTTTTCCTGTTGGCTTTAGTGACATGACATGCACAACATAATTCTCAGCCTGATCTCCATGAGACAATATTGAAGATGCCAGAGGCACGTGAGGGAAATAAAAACAGTTTTAGGCACTTTGAGATCATTTGAAGCCCGAACCATGTGAAACTGGGGCAGATAGAACACAAAGAAACCCTATTAAACGGCATCACGCCACATCGGTTTGAAGCCAAGAGCAAGTTTACCCCAAGTCTACAGGGACCGTTCGTGGTACCGAGACTGTTGTCCAATGGTGCTAGGTAATTGACAAATACAGAAGGCAGATATGTGAATCAATCAAAAAGGTGTTATGTGTGTTTTCCCCAACTTGTTTAACTGTGTAGTTTGTACTTGGCATGTTTTGGAGATTGGAATGACGAAGGCATTTTATTCTCCTATCCAAACATTTTATCCTTCGTTACCCCTTTGAGCCTCGGTTATTTTCTTGCACACCCCTCTTTCGGAATCAATAATAAAACTCGTAAGCCCGAGCGGGGAAAGTAAGTGGAGAAACAAGAGAAAAACAGTGAAATACAAAAAAAAATAATAAAAGAAAAGAAAAGAAAAGGAAAGGAAGAGAAAAGAAAAAGAAAAGAAAAAAAGAGAAGGAAAAGAAAAGAAATGAAAAGAAAGAAAGGAAAAGTGGAAGAAAGGAAAGATCGCAACAACAAAGTAATTTCTGTGACCTGAACTACGTTTGACTTGATCCCGAAAGGGTACGTAGGCAGCCTCTATCTGAGGTTCAGTCACACCGAAATAAAAGTCCAAAGTCCCCAAGGAAGAAACTGGGGCAGATGTTGTGGTTGTTGTGGGAAATCTGATTCCGAAAGTTGTAATTTTTAACCCATGTTGAATTGTTTTGAGCCTTTGATACCCTTTCCTTCTAACCCTATCCAAAAGCCCACATTACGGTCCAAAGGAAGACCTTCTGATTAGTCTTCGAGAGATGCCAAGTCAAGCGAGTAGAGGTGAATCATATCAGGGGAAACACTCGTCCAAACGAAGGAAATGAAGAATGAGAGTGTCTTGTTGATGAGACCCTCACGGGTATCCCAAGGCGACGAAAGCTGAGAGAAATAAAAAATGAGAGAGTCTTATTGGTGAAAACCGGCACCATAAGGCGATGGTGAGGTGAGAGAAAGGACCAAAATGAGAGAGGCTTGATGGTGAAAACCTACGGGAACACAAGTCGAATGAGGATTGAGAATCAGATGGGAAATCACCAGATGAAGATCGTGAAAGACGACAGAGCAACGAAGCCCAGTTTCACATTTTGGGGGTATAATAGGGGCTGAACATCAGATTTGCCTAACAGGATAGGCCACAGGTGCATGTCAAGGTCATTAGAGTCGGTACCCACATCCGATAGGTTTCTACTTTGTAGTTTTCTTGTTAGGAATCATCTCTTTCCGTTGTCATCTACTCTGTCCCTTTTGTCTTGTTTATTTCCTCTTCCTGAGTCTATTGGGTCAACACAAGTGAGAAATGACTTCAAAATTTGCCACCAGCTTTCCAATTGCACAAAACGGGGTCTGGCTAGCACATCAAAGTGTCACAAGTCAGGAAAAACAGCAAGAGCTCTGAGCTGACAATAATCAACATGCTTTGGGAATCCTTGTGAAATACAAAGGCTTGGTATATCAATTCATGAACAATACAACAGATGAAGGGATAGGGTGAACAGATCAAAGGTATTCCATGTGATAAGATTGACGAAAAGGTGTTAAACTAGTGACGAGCAAGACCTTCCAAGCAGAAGTCAACGTTATCATGGCAAATGGGGGAGCTATAGACCTCAAGGACCGGACCAGGGGTTTAAGTCAAGAAAGAACAACATACATTTTGAGTGGGTGGCAATTGACGTGCTTTGGGATTCGTATGAAATACAATGGTTTGGTACATATCAATTCATGAACACTGAAACAAGATGGAGGGTGTTTGGTGAACGGATCAGAGATATTTTCTGTGTTAAGGGTAACAAAGAAAGTGGTTAGTCTATAAAAAGCAAGGTCTTCAAGTGGGAATCATTTATCATGGCGAGTGAAGGAATAATAGATCTTGAGGCCAAGGCTAGTGATTTAGATCAGGAAAGAACAACATGTGCGCTGAGTTGGTAACAATCAATATGCTTGGGAGTCCATGAGAAACACAAAGGTTTTGTAAATTTCGGTATGAGCGGTGCAACAGATAGAGAGTATTGGGTCTGAACGAGAAGAAGTATTTTCTGGGATAAGGTTTACAAAGGAAATGGTCAGCCCAGGAACAAGCAGGGTCTTCGAATGGAAATAAGTTATCATGACAAGCGAAGGAGCAACAGACCTCAAGGTCAAGGCCGGTGGTTTAAGTCAAGAAAGAGCAGCATACACACGGAGTGGGGGGCAATGGGCGTGCTTTGGGATTCATGTGAGATAAAAAGGCTGGGGAGGTGCCAGTTCATGCAACGTAAATAGAGGATATTGGGTCTGAATGGAGAAGAGGTATTTTCAATGGTAAAGATGACAGAGGAAAGTGGTTAGTCACCAAACAAGCAAGGTCTTCAAATGGAATCAGCAGGAAGAAAAGGAGTAATCACCCTCAAGGTTCAAGGCCACAAACCAACCACCACATTTTTAAACTGACAAGATTTTTCTTTGATTGAAACAGGGGCAGAGAGTTTTCATTGGTTTCGGAGAAAGCCTCCTTAGGAAAAAGCAAGCACCCCAAAACAGGTATGACGGGAAATTCTCAGGACCCTCCTGGAAAATGGGACTTAGTTTAAATTTCCAAACAAGCATGAGTAGCATAATTTAGCACAAATGTATCCTAAAGAACATAGGTTGTCTAAGATGGGATTTAATTAGTGGTGATCAGGACCCTCCTGAATAATGGGACAAGTTCTAAGATCTCCTTAGGTAACAAGATACTGTTGTAGGATAGTATAATTTAGCCGTAGAATTGGCACACCTAAGATAAGACTTGAATTTTGATTTTCAGGACCCTCCTGGATAATGGGACGTAGTTTTAAGGCCTGCTTAGGTAACAAAATACAGTGGAAGTCGTACCTTCAGTAGATATAGCTTAGGTTAACACTGTCTTTTAATTAGTAGTTGTCAGGACCCGCCTGGATAATGGGAAGTACTTTAAGACCTTTTAAGACAACAAATGTAGGGGGAGTAATACCTTTAGGAGATATAGCTTAGGCTCGTAATTGTTAGGAGTTATCAGGACCTTTTGGATAGTAGGATTTGGCTTTCACATTCTTGGTAGAATAATTCAGTTTAATACTCACATCTGTACCCAGTCACCAAACTGGGGCAGAAAATTTTCTTTGTTTGTTTATTTTGTTGCAGTCAGGAGCCCACCTGGAGAACAAGGGAATATTTTCAAGTTTCAGCAGTCAGGAGCCCACCTGGAGAACAAGGGAATACTCTTCAAGTTCAGCAATCAGGCACCCACCTGGAGAACAAGGGAATACATTGCAAGTTCAGCAGTCAGGAGCCCACCTGGAGAACAAGGGAATACTTTTCAAGTTCAGCAATCAGGAGCCCACCTGGAAAACAAGGCAAGTGCAATTCAATTTTAGCTTTTAATTTTTAATATTTGATAACATGTCGTACCCAGTTACCAAACTGGGGCAGAAAATTTTCTTTGTTTGCTTATTTTGTTGCAGTCAGGAGCCCACCTGGAGAACAAGGGAATACTTTTCAGGCTTCAGCAGTCAGGCGCCCACCTGGAGAACAAGGGAAGTACAATTCAAATTTTAGCTTAACATGCTATACCCAGTTACCAAACTGGGGCAGAAAATCTTCTTTGTTGTTTATTTTGTTGGAGTCAGGAGCCCGCCTGGAGAACAGAGGCACACATTTCAAGTGAACACAATTTAAAACAATATGAACCTAATGAGCTTTAAGAAAATAGAAGTGAACAATTAATCAGGAGACAACCAAATTATTAAGCTAATTAAAACCAAGAATGAATCTAATTCAATTAAACTAATGACCACAACCAAACAAAGGATATCAGAAACTGAGCATTCCTATTGACACGAACCAACCAATCTAAAAATCATGAAATAGAACTGGAAAATTCTAACTAAACAAATAGCCAAAATGACAACACTCAAATTAATCTAAGATTTATCAAATATGATTCAACTAACCAAACAGAAGAGAAGAGACGAAGCAAGAGGACAGGTATATGAACACACAAGACAAATATAACAGGAATGGAAAGGATAAGATAAAAAGAAAGGAAAATGAAATGGAAGAAAAGTAAACTCACCAGTCCCTCGATCCGGACTCAAGCTGAACTTCCAATTTAACCGCGATATAACATTAGTAACATGTTCTTTTTTTCAAGAACAGTAGGCCAATGTTAGTACGCGATGAAACCTGGGGCTAAAGAAAATGGGAGAGGGTGCCTTTGCATGTTTGAGTTCTGGATCTGACCTTCACTCGAAACTCACGATTCAAAATCTGTGCAGAACTGGACTGATATTTGAAAGGAAGAGGGAGAAGGATATAGGACTAAGGGAGGTCTAATGGTCAAGGGGTGTTGATCTGGGGTGATTAAGAAGTGGCACCGCACCTCGGAGGCGGTGAGGATTTGGGGCGGCTCAACTAGGGGTTTATAAAATTTGAGTTTGACACAGGGAGATTCGAGGTGTCAGGTTGGATTTTTGGGAACAGGGGGCGGAGAGGGTTCCGGGCGTTGTTTTGGGAGGCGCGATTGGGGTTGTCTATGGTGTCGCCGTCGTCCAGGGACATTGGGGAGGATAGGGCGGCGGGTTGGGGTTCCTAGGGTTTGGGTTGAATGGGGAAGACGGAGAGAAAGGGGGGGGTGGTCCCTTTTTCGAACATGACATATATCAATAAAGGACCCACTTCCCAGCCGTTAGAATCGAGTTACTCGACGGCTGGGATCTTAACGCTTGGCAAACGACACCGTTTTGAAGGGGGCGGGGGCTGGACGCGGTGTTAGGGCGTCTGGCCTGATCCGCTTGGGCTGGGAGATGGGATTGATTTAATAAGAACACAAGCAGGCCCCCCCCAAAAAAAATCCGTTTTTGAAACTTCCAAATCCCTTTTTGAATTTTCTCTTTTATTATCTTCTTTTCATTTCTTTATTCTAATTTCTTTAAAATTAAATAAAACCCCAGTTACTTCCTAATCAATATTATCCTACTGTATTAAATTGATTGACTCTAACTAACAATTACCAACAAACAATTCAAATATAAAAGAAAGACTACTAAAATTCCAAAATTTAAAACTAAAAACAGAGTAAAATATTTTTGCGATTTTGGTAATTTGTAAAACCATAATTACTAATTAATCTAAGATTATGTAAAATGAAGTCTAATGTAGATGCAATGTATCTTTGTATTTTCAATAATTTTTAAAATGCACGGACAAAAATGCAAACAATTAAACAGAAAATGCCACAAAAACAACAAAATTAAAATAAATAAATCAAAAGAGATTATTTTGTTTTGAAACTATGGGAGTAAATTCATGTAGGGGAAAAAATCCACGTGCTCACAGGCTGCCCCTCTTTGCTCGAAACACGGAGATTTTCGTGCAAAGATAAGTGAGGCAAATTACGAGCGATTTTTCTTGTGACACTGGGTCTTTTTGTTTTATCAATCTTGTTTTTAACTTGTGTGAAGCATTTTTGAAAAAGTTTGACCGCACCTGCTTCTGAAGGTTTGCCTAATAATCTAACTTGGCATTAAAAAGGAATCAGGTCAGTGTAGTTCGGGAAGGTCTGGTAGCTGGGACTACAATGGAGCTGTGGTTCACTGTTGCTGCTGCTGCTGCTGAACTTAAGCATATTGACCCCCTTATTACACCGTGTCAAAATAAAAAGAAGCTAGACCTGAAGGTCTTAAAAAATGATTATAAAGTACATAAAATCTTAATATATGTCTTCAAACTTGCTTTGTAGTTCTTGTTGCCTTGTGAAATTGTATTTCCCCAATGGAACTCTTTTGTTGTTGCCCCTTTGAATTGTGATATGAAGATGTTTTTGCCATTTCTCCGAGCGATGCTTGACTCGCTGAAATTTGGAATCTATGCCTCTATACTCCAGGCGGGTTCTGATTGCTGTATTTGACGGTATTGCTGCTGTTCTTCAGCCGGGCTCCTGATTCTGAAACTTGAAATGTATGCCTCTGTCTCCCAGGCGGGCCTCCTGACTTCAACAAAAATAGACAAAAAAAAGAAAATCTCTTGGCCCCAGTTTTGGTGACTGGGATCCATATTACGCAGATATAATAAGAATTTGAAAAACTAAAACTTGAATTGTAAATACCTCTGTTCTCAGGAGGGCTTCCTGTACTGCTGAAACTTGAATTGTAATACCTCGTGTTCTCACAGGCGGGCTCCTGACTGCTGAAACTTGAAATGTATGCCTCTGTTCTCCAGGCGGGCTCCTGACTTGCTGAAACTTGAAATGTGTGCCTCTGTTCTCCAGGGCGCTTCCCTCTGCTGCTCAGGCGGGCTCCTGACTGCTGAAACTTGGAAATGTGTGCCTTTGTTCTCCAGGCGGGCTCCTGACTTCAACAAAATAGACAAAAAAAAGAAAATCTCTTGCCGCAGTTTGGTGACTGGGCATCATATTACCAGATTATTAATAAGAATTTGAAAACTACAAAGCTTGAATTATAATACTCTGTTCTCGTCAGGCGGGCTCCTGACTGCTGAACTTGAAATGTATCGCTTCTGTTCCTCAGGCGGGCTCCTGACTGCTGAAATACTTGAAATGTATGCCTCTGTTCTCTAGGCGGGCTCCTGACTGCTGAAATTTGAAATGTGTGCCTCTGTCTCCAGGCCGGGCTCCTGATCTGCTGAAACATTGAAATGTGTGCCTCTGTTCTCCAGGTGGGCTCACTGACTTCACAAAATAGACAAAAACTACAGAAAATCTCTGCCCTAAGTTTGTGACTGGCAATCATTATTACCAGATATTAATAAGAATTTTGACAACTAAAACTTGAAATTGTAATACGCTCTGTTCTCCCAGGCGGGCTCTCTGACTGCTGAAACTTGAAATTGTAATACCTCTATCCCAGGCGAGCTCTGACCCTGCTGTAGAACTTGAACAATGTAGCCTCTGTTCTCCAAGGCGGGCTCCTGACTGCTGAATACTTGATGTATGCTCTGTTTCTCCAGGCGGGTCTCCTGACTGCTTGAAATTGAAATGTGTGCCTCTTTTCTCAGGCGGGCTCCTGATTCAACAAATAGACAAACAAAAGAAAATCTCTTGCTCAGGTTTGGTGACTGGGCATCCTATTACTCAGATATTAAATAAGAATTTGAAAACTAAAACTTGAATTGGTAATACCTCTGTTCTATAGGCGGGCTCCCCTGACTGCTGAAACTTTGAAATGTATGCCTCTGTCTCCAGGCGGGCTCTGACTTGCTGA